>NC_068445.1:22188142-22333142 GCF_023373465.1 Oncorhynchus keta
AAACTACTACTACTGCTGCAACTACTACTGCTGATCCCACTACAACTACTAATGCAACAACTACTACTACAACTACTACTGCTGCAAATACTGCTACAACAACTACTGCTGCTGCAACTACTGCTGCTACAGCTATTGCTGCTACAGCTACTACAACTACAACTGCTACAACTACTACTGCTGCTGCTACTACTACTGCTACCACTATAACTACTACTACAACTACTACTGCTGATACCACTACAACACATACTGCTACAACAAATACTACATCTACTGCTGCTACAACTACTGCTGCAACTACTGCTGCTGCAACTACTGCTACAACTACTGCTGCAACTACTGCTACAACTACTGCTGCTGCAACTACTGCTGCTTCAGCTATTGCTGCTACAACTACTACTGCTGCTGCTACAACTACTACTGCTACTACTGCTGCTACAACTACTACTAGTACAACTACTAGAACTACTACTGCTGATACCACTACAACAACTACTACTGCTGCTTCAACTACTACAACTAATACTGCAACGACTGCTGCTACAGATACTGCTGCTACAGCTACTACAACTACTGCTGCTGCTACAACTACTACTGCAACTACTACTGCTACAACTACTGCTAAAACTACTGCTGCTACAACTACTACAACTACTGCTGCTAAAACTACTGCTGCTACAGCTACTACAACTACTACTGCAACAACTACAACTACTACTGCTGATACCACAACTACTACTGCTGATACCAATACAACTACTACTACAACTACTACTGCTGATACCACTAGAACTACTACTACAACTACTACTGCTGATACAACTACAACTACTAATGCTACAACTACTACTGCTGCAACTACTGCTACAACAACTACTACTGCTGCTACAGCTATTGCTGCTACAGCTACTACAACTACTACTGCTACAACTACTACAACTACTACTGCTGCAACTACTACTACAACTACTACTGCTGCTACAACTACTACTGATACCACTACTACAACTACTACAACGACTACAACAACGACTGCTGCTGCAACTACTGCTGCTGCAGATACTGCTACAACTACTACTACTGCTGCTGCAACTACTGCTGCTACTACTGCTACAACTACTACTACTGCAACTACTGCTGCTACAGCTATTACAACTATTACTGCTGCTGCTACAACTACTACTACAACTACTACTGCTGCTGCTACAACTACTACTGCTGCTACAACTACTACAACTACTACTGGTGTTCCTTCTGTGGCTCAGTTGGTAGAGCATGGCGCTTGTAACGCCAGGGTAGTGGGTTCGATTCCCGGGACCACCCATACGTAGAATGTATGCACACATGACTGTAAGTCGCTTTGGATAAAAGCGTCAGCTAAATGGCATATATTATTATTATTATATTACTACTGCTAATACCACAACTACTACTGCTGATACCAATACAACTACTACAACTGCTACAACTACTACTGCTGATACCACTAGAACTACTACTACTGCTACAACTACTACTGCTAATTCTACAACTACTAATGCTACAACTACTACTGCTGCAACTACTGCTACAACAACTACTACTGCTGCTACAGCTATTGCTGCTACAGCTACTACAACTACTACTGCTACAACTACTACTGCTGCTGCTACAACTACTACTACAACTACTACTGCTGCTACAACTACTACTGCTACCACTACTGCTGCAACTACTGCTGCTACAACTACTGCTGCTACATCTACTGCTGCTACAACTACTGCTGCAACTACTGCTGCTGCAACTACTGCTACAACGACTGCTGCAACTACAACTACTGCTGCTGGAACTACTGCTGCTACAGCTATTGCTGCTACAACTACTACAACTCCTGCTGCTGCTACAACTACTACTGCTACTACTGCTGCTACAACTACTACAACTACTACTGCTGATACCACTACTACAACTAATACAACGACTACAACAACGACTGCTGCTGCTGCAACTACTGCTGCTGCAGATACTGCTACAACTACTACTACTGCTACTGCAACTACTGCTGCTACAGCTACTACAACGACTACTGCTGCTGCTACAACTACTACTACAACTACTACTGCTGCTGCTACAACTACTACTGCTACAACTACTACTGCTGCTACAACTACTACAACTACTACTGCTAATACCACAACTACTACTGCTGATACCAATACAACTACTACTACTGCTGATACCAATACAACTACTACTACTGCTGCAACTACTACTGCTGATCCCACTTCAACTACTAATGCTACAACTACTACTACAACTACTACTGCTGCAAATACTGCTACAACAACTACTGCTGCTGCAACTACTGCTGCTACAGCTATTGCTGCTACAGCTACTACAACTACTACAACTACTACTGCTGCTGCTACTACTACTGCTACCACTATAACTACTACTACAACTACTACTGCTGATACCACTACACCACATACTGCTACAACAACTACTACATCTACTGCTGCTACAACTACTGCTGCAACTACTGCTGCTGCAACTACTGCTACAACTACTGCTGCAACTACTGCTACAACTACTGCTGCTGCAACTACTGCTGCTTCAGCTATTGCTCCTACAACTACTACTGCTGCTGCTACAACTACTACTGCTACTACTGCTGCTATAACTACTACTACAACTACTAGAACTACTACTACTGCTACAACTACTACTGCTGATACCACTACTACAACTACTACAACGACTACAACAACGACTGCTGCTGCAACTACTGCTGCTGCAGATACTGCTACAACTACTACTACTGCTACTGCTGCTGCAACTACTGCTGCTACAACTACTACTACTGCTACAACTACTACTAATCAAATCAAATCAAATTTTATTTGTCACATACACATGGTTAGCAGATGTTAATGCGAGTGTAGCGAAATGCTTGTGCTTCTAGTTCCGACAATGCAGTGATAACCAACAAGTAATCTAACTAACAATTCCAAAACTACTGTCTTATACACAGTGTAAGGGGATAAGGAATATGTACATAAGGATATATGAATGAGTGATGGTACAGAGCAGCATACAGTAGATGGTATCGAGTACAGTATATACATATGAGATGAGTGTGTAGACAAAGTAAACAAAGTGACATAGTTAAAGTGGCTAGTGATACATGTATTACATAAGGATGCAGTCGATGATGTAGAGTACAGTATATACGTATGCATATGAGATGAATAATGTAGGGTAAGTAACATTATATAAGGTAGCATTGTTTAAAGTGGCTAGTGATATATTTACATAATTTCCCATCAATTCCCAGCAACTACTGCTGCTACAGCTATTACAACTACTACTGCTGCTGCTACAACTACTACTACAACTACTACTGCTGCTGCTACAACTACTACTGCTACAACTACTACTGCTGCTACAACTACTACAACTACTACTGCTAATACCACAACTACTACGGCTGATACCAATACAACTACTACTACTGCTGATACCACTAGAACTACTACAACTACTACTGCTGATCCCACTACAACTACTAATGCTACAACTACAACAACTTCTGCTGCAACTACTGCTACAACAACTACTACTGCTGATACCACTACAACAAATACTACTGCTGCTACAACTACTACAACTACTACTGCTGCTACAGATACTGCTGCTACAGCTACTACAACTACTGCTGCTGCTACAACTACTACTGCTTCTGCAACTACTACTGCTACAACTACTGCTGCTACAGCTACTACAACTACTACTGCAAGAACTACTACAACTACTGCTGCTGCTACTCTACTACTGCTGCAACTACAACTACTGCTGCTTCAACTACTGCTGCTGCAACTACTACTGCTGCACCTACTGCTGCTGCAACTACTGCTGCTACAACTACTACTACAACTGCTACTGCTGCAACTACTACTGCTGCACCTACTGCTGCGCAACTACTGCTGCTACAACTACTACTACAACTGCTACTGCTGCTGCAAATACTGCTGCTACAGCTACTACAACTACTACTGCTGCTGCTACAACTACTACTGCTACAACTACTACTGCTGCTACAACTACTACAACTACTACTGCTAATACCACAGCTACTACTGCTGATACCAATACAACTACTACTACTGCTGATACCACTAGAACTACTACTACTGCTACAACTACGACTGCTGATCCCACTACAACTACTAATGCTACAACTACAACTACTACTGCTGCAAATACTGCTACAACAACTACTGCTGCTGCAACTACTGCTGCTACAGCTATTGCTGCTACAGCTACTACAACTGCTACAACTACTACTGCTGCTGCTACTACTACTGCTACCACTAGAACTACTACTACAACTTCTACTGCTGACACCACTACAACACCTACTGCTACAACTACTCCTACATTTACTACTGCTACAACTACTGCTGCAACTACTGCTACAACTACTGCAACTACTGCTGCTATAGCTATTGCTGCTACAACTACTACAACTACTACTGCTGCTGCTACAACTACTACTGCTACTACTGCTGCTACAACTACTACAACTACTAGAACTACTACTACTGCTACAACTACTACTGCTGATACCACTACTACAACTACTACAACGACTACAACAACGACTGCTGCTGCAACTTCTGCTGCTGCAGATACTGCTACAACTACTACTACTGCTACTGCTGCTGCAACTACTGCTGCTACTGCTGCTACAACTACTACAACTACTACTACTGCTACTGCTGCTGCAACTACTGCTGCTACAGCTACTACAACTACTACTGCTGCTGCGACAACTACTACTACAACTACTACTGCTGCTGCTACAACTACTACTGCTAGAACTACTACTGCTGCTACAACTACTACAACTACTACTGCTAATACCACAACTACTACTGCTGATACCAATACAACTACTACTACTGCTGATACCACTACAACTACTAATGCTACAACTACTACTACAACAACTTCTGCTGCAACTACTGCTACAACAACTACTGCAACTACTGCTGCTACAGCTATTGCTGCTACAGCTCCTACAACTACTACTGCTACAACTGCTACTACTACTACTGCTGCTGCTACTACGACAACTACTACTGCTGATACCACTAGAACTACTACTACAACTACTACTGCTGATACCACTACAACACCTACTGCTACAACTACAACTACTACTGCTGCAACTACTGCTACAACAACTACTGCTGCTACAGCTATTGCTGCTACAGCTACTACACCTACTACTGCTGCTGCTGCAACTACTGCTGCTACAGATACTGCTGCTACAGCTACTACAACTACTGCTGCTGCTACAACTACAACTACTACTGCTACAACTACTGCTGCTATAACTACTGCTGCAACTACTGCTGCTACAACTACTACTACTGCAACTACTGCTGCTAAAACTACTGCTGCTACAGCTACTACAACTACTACTGCAACAACTACAACTACTACTGCTGATACCACAACTACTACTGCTGATACCAATACAACTACTACTACAACTACTACTGCTGATACCACTAGAACTACTACTACTGCTACAACTACTACTGCTGATACAACTACAACTACTAATGCTACAACTACTACTGCTGCTGCTGCTACTGCTGCTACAGTTACTACAACTACTACTGCTGTTGCTACAACTACTACAACTACCACTGCTGCTACAACTATTACTGCTACAACTACTACTCCAACTACTGCTGCTACAACTGCTGCAACAACAACTGCTGCTGCTACAACTACTACAACAACTACTGCTGCTACAACTACTGCTGCTACAGCTACTACAACTACTACGGCTGCTGCTACAGCTACTACAACAACTACTGCTGCTGCAACTACTGCTGCTACAGCTATTGCTGCTACAGCTACTACAACTACTACTGCTGCTGCTACAACTACGACTGCTACTACTGCTGCTACAACTACTACAACTACTACTACAACTACAACAAATACTACTGCTGCTACAACTACGACAACTACTACAACTACTACTGCTGCAACTACTACTGCTACAGATACTGCTGCTGCTACAAGTACTACTGCTTCTGCAACTACTACTGCTACAACTACTGCTGCTACAACTACAACTACTGCTGCAACTAATGCTGCTGCAACTACTGCTGCTGAAACTACTGCTGCTACAGCTACTACAACTACTACTGCTGCTGCTACAACTATTACAACTACTACTGCTGATACCACAACTACTACTGCTGATACCAATACAACTACTTCAACTGCTACAACTACTACTGCTGATACCACTAGAACTACTACTACAACTACTACTGCTGATACCACTACAACTACTAATGCTACAACTACTACTACTACTGCTGCAACTACTGCTACAACAACTACTACTGCTGCTACAGCTATTGCTGCTACAGCTACTACTACTGCTACAACTACTACAACTACTACTACTGCTGCAACTACTGCTGCTGCAACTACTGCTACAACTACTGCTGCAACTACTGCTACAACAACGACTGCTGCTGCAACTACTGCTGCTACAGATACTGCGACAACTACTACTACTGCTACTGCTGCTGCAACTACTGCTGCTACTGCTGCTACAACTACTACTACTGCTACAACTACTACTACAGCTACAACTACTACTGCTGCTGCTACAACTACTACTACAACTACTACTGCAACAACAACTACTGCTACAACTACTGCTGCTACATCTACTGCTGCTACAACTACTGCTGCTACAACTACTACAAAAACTACTGCTGCTACAACTACTGCTGCTACAGCTACTACAACTACTACGGCTGCTGCTACAGCTACTACAACAACTACTGCTGCTGCAACTACTGCTGCTACAGCTATTGCTGCTACAGCTACTACAGCTACTACTGCTGCTGCTACAACTACGACTGCTACTACTGCTGCTACAACTACTACAACTACTACTACAACTACGAGAACTACCACTGCTGATACCACTACAACAAATACTACTGCTGCTACAACTACTACAACTACTACTACAACTACGAGAACTACTACTGCTGATACCACTACAACACATACTACTACTGCTACAACTACTGCTGCTACAGATACTGCTGCTGCTACAACTACTACTGCTTCTGCAACTACTACTGCTACAACTACTGCTGCTACAACTACAACTACTGCTGCAACTAATGCTGCTGCAACTACTACTACTGCAACTACTGCTGCTAAAACTACAGCTGCTACAACTACCACTACTGCAACTACTGCTGCTAAAACTACTGCTGCTACAGCTACTACAACTACTACTGCTGCTGCTACTACAACTACTACTGCTGATACCACAACTACTACTGCTGATACCAATACAACTACTACAACTGCTACAACTACTACTGCTGATACCACTAGAACTAATACTACAACTACTACTGCTGATACCACTACAACTACTAATGCTACAACTACTACTACTACTGCTGCAACTACTGCTACAACAACTACTACTGCTGCTACAGCTATTGCTGCTACAGCTACTACTACTGTTACAACTACTACTGCTGCTGCAACTACTACTGCTACCACTACTGCTGCAACTACTACTGCTACAACTACTACTACAACTACTGCTGCTACAACTGCTGCAACAACTACTGCCGCTGCTACAACTACTACAACAACTACTGCTGCTACAACTACTGCTGCTACAGCTACTACAACTACTACGGCTGCTGCTACAGCTACTACAACAACTACTGCTGCTGCAACTACTGCTGCTACAGCTATTGCTGCTACAGCTACTACAACTACTACTGCTGCTGCTACAACTATGACTGCTACTACTGCTGCTACAACTACTACTACAACTACGAGAACTACTACTGCTGATACCACTACAACAAATACTACTGCTGCTACAACTACGACAACTACTACAACTACTACTACTGCTACAGCTACTACAACTACTACTGCTGATACCACAACTACTACTGCTGATACCAATACAACTACTACAACTGCTACAACTACTACTGCTGATACCACTAGAACCACTACTACTGCTACAACTACTACTGCTGATACCACTACAACTACTAATGCTACAACTACTACTACTACTGCTGCAACTACTGCTACAACAACTACTACTGCTGCTACAGCTACTACTACTGCTACAACTACTACTGCTACAACTACTACTGCTGCTGCAACTACTACTGCTACCACTACTGCTGCAACTACTGCTGCTACAACTACTGCTGCTACATCTACTGCTGCTACAACTACTGCTGCAACTACTGCTGCTGCAACTACTGCTACAACAACGACTGCTGCTGCAACTACTGCTGCTACAGATACTGTGACAACTACTACTACTGCTACTGCTGCTGCAACTACTGCTGCTACTGCTGCTACAACTACTACTACAACTACTACTACAGCTACTACAACTACAACTACTACTGCTGCTGCTACAACTACTACTACAACAACAACTACTTCTACAACTACTGCTGCTACATCTACTGCTGCTACAACTACTGCTGCTACAACTACTGCTGCTGCAACTACTGCTGCTACAACTGCTGCTACAACTACTGCTACAACTGCTGCTACAGCTACTGCTGCTGCAACTACTGCTGCTGCTGCTGCTACTGCTTCTACAGCTACTACAACTACTACTGCTGCTGCTTCAACTACTACAACTACTACTGCTGCTACAACTATTACTGCTACAAGTACTACTACAACTCCTGCTGCTACAACTGCTGCAACTACTACTTCTGCTGCTACAGCTACTACAACTACTACGGCTGCTGCTACAGCTACTACAACTACTACTGCTGCTGCTACAGCTACTACAACTACTACTGCTGCTGCTACAACTGCTACTGCTACAACTACTAATGCTGCTGCTGCTAAAACTACTACTGCTGCAACTACTGCTGCTACAACTACTGCTGCTGCTACTACAACTACTGCTGCTACTACTGCTACAACTACTGCTGCAACGACTTCTGCTAAAACTACTGCTGCTAAAACTACTGCTGCTACAGCTACTACAACTACTACTGCTACAACTACTACAACTACTGCTGCTGCTACAACTACTACTGCTGCAACTACTACTACAACTACTGCTGCTACAACTACTGCTGCTGCAACTACTACTGCTGCACCTACTGCTGCTGCAACTACTGCTGCTACAACTACTACTACAACTGCTACTGCTGCTGCAACTACTGCTGCTACAGCTACTACAACTACTACTGCTGCTGCTACAACTACTACTGCTACAACTACTACTGCTGCTGCTGCAACTACTGCTGCTACAGATACTGCTGCTACAGCTAGTACAACTACTGCTGCTGCGACAACTACTACCGCTTCTGCAACACACACTACTACAACTACTACTGCTGCTGCAACTACTACTGCTACAACTACTGCTGCAACTACTGCTGCTGCAACTACTACTGCTGCAACAACTGTTGCAACAACTACTGCTGCAACTACTACTGCTACAACTACTACTGCTGCAACAACTGTTGCAACAACTACTGCTGCAACTACTGCTGCTGCAACTACTACTGCTACAACTACTACTGCTGATACCACTAGAACTACTACAACTACTACTGCTGATCCCACTACAACTACTAATGCTACAACTACTACTACAACTACTACTGCTGCAACTACTGCTACAACAACTACTGCTGCTGTAACTACTGCTGCTACAGCTATTGCTGCTACAGCTACTACAACTACTACTGCTACAACTGCTACAACTACTACTGCTGCTGCTACAACTACTACTACAACTACTACTGCAACAACAACTACTGCTACAACTACTGCAACTACTACTGCTGATACCACAACTACTACTACAACTACTACTGCTGATACCACTACAACTACTACTGCTGCAACTACTGCTACAACAACTACTGCTGCTGCAACTACTGCTTCTACAGCTATTGCTGCTACAGCTACTACAACTACTACTGCTGCTGCTACAACTACTACTGCTACTACTGCTGCTACAACTACTACAACTACTACTACAACTACGAGAACTACTACTGCTGATACCACTACAACAAATACTACTGCTGCTACAACTACTACAACTACTACTGCTGCAACTACTGCTGCTACAGATACTGCTGCTACAGCTACTACAACTACTGCTGCTGCTACAACTACTACTGCTTCTGCAACTACTACTGCTACAACTACTGCTGCTACAACTACAACTACTGCTGCAACTAATGCTGCTGCAACTACTGCTGCTGCTACAACTACTACTGCTTCTGCAACTACTACTGCTACAACTACTGCTGCTACAACTACAACTACTGCTGCAACTAATGCTGCTGCAACTACTGCTGCTACAACTACTACTACTGCAACTACTGCTGCTAAAACTACTGCTGCAACAGCTACTACAACTACTACCACTACAACAAATACTACTGCTGCTACAACTGCTACAACTACTACTGCTGATACCACTAGAACTACTACTACTGCTACAACTACTACTGCTGATACCACTACAACTACTACTGCTACAGCTATTGCTGCTACAACTACTACTGCTGCTGCAACTACTACTGCTACCACTACTGCTGCAACTACTGCTGCTACAACTACTGCTGCAAAATCTACTGCTGCTACAACTACTGCTGCAACTACTGCTGCTGCAACTACTGCTACAACTACTGCTGCAACTACTGCTACAACAACTACTGCTGCTACAGATACTGCGACAACTTCTACTACTGCTACTGCTGCTGCAACTACTGCTGCTACTGCTGCTACAACTACTACTACTGCTACAACTTCTACTACAGCTTCTACAACTACTACAACTACTACTGCTACTGCTACAACTACTGCTGCTACAGCTACTACAACTACTCCTGCTGCTACTACAACTACTGCTGCTGCTACAACTACTACTGCTGCCGCTACAACTACTGCTGTTACAGCTACTACAACTACTACTGCTGCTATTACTATTGCTGCTGCTACAACAACTACTACTGCTGCTGCTACAACTACTACAACTACTACAACTACTACTGTTGCTACCACTACTGCTGCTACAGCTACTACAACTACTACTTCTGATACAACTATTGCTGCTACAGCTACTGCTGCTACTACTGCTAACAGCTGCTACTACTGCTGCTGCTACTACTACTGCTACTCCAGTCTACTGCTGCTGCTACTACTGCTGCTACTACTACTACTGCTACTATGACAACTACTGCGATGACTACTACTACGACAACAACTACTACTAAAGCAACTTCTACTACGTCAACTACTACTACTACGGCGACTACTGCTGCTACAACTACTACTACAGCGACTACTACTGCGGCGACTACTACTACTACGATTACTACTAGTGGTGTTACGACTATTACTACTACTAGTACTACTGCGACGACTGCTGCTGATCCGACGATGACTACTGCTGTGACGACGACGACGACTGCTGCTGTGACGACGACGACGACTGCTGCTGTGACGACGACGACGACTGCTGCTGTGACGATGACGACGACTGCTGCTGTGACGACGACGACGACTGCTGCTGATCCGACGATGACTGCTGCTGTGACGACGACGACTGCTGCTGCAAAGACGACTGCTGCTGCGATGACGACTACTACTATGACTACAACTAATGCTGCTACTACTACTACTGCGACGACGACACTACTACTACTACTACTACTACTACTACTACTACTACTACTACAGATCACACCAATCAGACAGGACAGCAGAGGTGATGATACCTTGAGAGCAGTGTTTCAAGAGTAGAAAGTTAGTTGTCACTGAGTTTGTTGTCTCCGAGTTACCACTGATTTAGTTACCACTGATTTAAGTTACTGCCAAATTATGACTGAGTTAGTTACCAATTAAGTCACCACAGAGTTAGTCACCACAGAGTTAGTTACCACAAAATACCACTTGCACGCAACCCCAGGTAGGGGGTATGTGTCTTTGTGTGTGTGTGTGTGTTACCTGTCCAATGCCCACGTCGAAGTATTCGTAGTCAACGGCGCTGGTTATGGACTGGGCTCTGAGAAACTGCTGTCGGCGTGCTGACGCCTCTGAAGACTGGTTGCCAAAGCTAACCGTGGGAGAGGGGGAATCTTCGGAGGGGTCTGGAAGGGCCTGCAGCCCGGGGGCCAAAAGCACCATTCCCTGCCGACCCTCCTACACACACACACAAATATGTGACAAAGAACAATAAATGAGAATGTTAAATATCTGACGTTTGCAGCTGAGACTCCACTGCATGAAAGCGCTGCACACACAGATGCAGTACTTTGTGACCTTATGAACCCTGACCTGTAGGAAGTGTCTCTTCCGTATGAAGCTGAGGATCTTCTTCCTCGGTCCCAGAGGGATTCCGAGCTCTGTCAGGTCAGTTTCGTCACACATAGCCTGAGGGAAGACTGGGAGATTAGTGCACGCAGACAGACAGGCAGGCAGGCACGCACTCACACAGTCTCACCAGTGAGTCAAGGTCTAGGTCCACGCTCTGTAGTGTAGCCAGGTGCTCCTGGAGGCCCATTCTGCATAGAGCCTGCTCCAACGCATCACAGGTCAGAGGGCAGGGGTCACGTTTACGATCCTACAGGCCAGACGAGGGGTGTTATCATGTTATAGAACATAAATATAATGGGATAGTCATTACATTCATACACTGTGATGTCTATAGCATTAACAAAGTGGCATCTAGACCTTAATTGCACTTTACAGCAGGATGTATATCACTAAGAGGCCTACAGTTCCCCCTAATATTGAGAAGACATGAGCTATGTAGTACATTTACCGCAACAGAACCGCACTGCTGTGAGATTATGTCACGAGAATTTTCAATCCCAATGATTATAACTAACAATTATTTAAGCTTTGACCAATCCCAGAGGTTTGTAAGACTCTGGGTTTAATAATAATTAGGCTAAGACTCAGCTTCAGCAAAAGGTCCGTAAAGTTTATTCAGAGAACGTTCTAAAGTCCAAAATGCAAAGACATGTCATTTTATAACTCCCATCCACCAACTAGTAACACGCACACACACACAGACACACACACAGTAGGTGGGCTGTATCTTTCCCCACAGTCCT
Organism: Oncorhynchus keta; assembly: GCF_023373465.1. Taxonomy (NCBI): domain Eukaryota; kingdom Metazoa; phylum Chordata; class Actinopteri; order Salmoniformes; family Salmonidae; genus Oncorhynchus; species Oncorhynchus keta. The sequence continues at coordinate 22,201,336 of NC_068445.1, forward strand.
ACTTACATGCACACACAGACACACAAACAGTAGGTGGGCTGTATCTTTCCCAACAGTCCACATTCCTCGTTTATCACTACCAAGCTGGCAGTTCCATGCCGTTCCCTCCCTCCCTAGATTAGAGGGACCTTGGAAGGAGCCTCTTTCCTGTTGTCCTTTGTTCTTTCAACTCTCACACCACTACACAGCAACACAATGGTCCAGTCACACATATTATGGAATTCTGACTACTAACACATTTCATACAATTATATGATTTCAGGGTGGAATCCTTCAGTCATTACTTTAAACATATAAATTCCCTTATCAGATCATACCTGTGTCAGGTATGTAATAATACTGAGTCTCTGTCATGGCAAAGACCTGGTTACCTCATCTCTGTCTGCCTCTCCTGATCCTGTCTTCTGATTGGTCAGCAGATCAAACAGGATCAGCGAGCCTGTAGGGGCATCCGAGGTCATTCAATCAAAGGTCACAGGTCAAGATAGGCCAATCCTGTATAAGATGTACGATTCCTACAGGTGGTGTTTCTAGACACTTGCATCATTTGAATTAATTCTAATTAGAATGGTTGTCAAATCATATTTTGAGGAGGACAGTTGACAAACTGTATCATACAAATGAAACCCTTGCCAACAACGTGTGTGGGTGTGTGTGTTTGGTCGCACCAATTTTTTTTGTACAAAAATGTCTTTTAAATTAGTAGGCCATTGTGTTCTTACAGCAAAGAAAAGAGACTTCAAATAAACTGCTAAATATATTTTCTGCAGATTTCTTAGTGCCATGTTTTATTTTCTGCTAAATCCTTTGGAGGGCAGAATTTGAAGAAAAAAAAGACGATACTCGACGCCAAAATGATATCACTGCAACAAAAAAAGAAAGCGGGGAGAAAGACTGATTTCCCCAAATTCTGGGAGGGGTTTCGCTCCCAAAATAACAATGTTTTATAGAAAAACAACAAAATTGGATGTTCTAAGTCCACAACAATGCTTTAAACCACATCAAGGGACAATTTGAGATCTGTGAAAAATCTGAGGAATGTATATTTTTTGTGTAGACAACCTTTATTTCAGATGTGCACCAGCCAGACAGTTAGCTAGCGGTGTTTCTGCAGCACACATGCGATGGGAGTTTTCAAAACAAATGGCCACTTGATTGATAAAAATAATCATGATTCTGCCAAGTAGGCATAGGCTACTTTGTAGTTACCCTTTAATTGCCTTTCTATCTACCCGAAAAAAGTTTAGGCTATCATTAGCATCGCCATTACAGCTACACAAAGTGGTAGACATTTACAGTATATAGGCCCTACAGGCACCACACACAGCGGGGCTCGACATTCAGGTAAATCTGCCAGTGGCACACCAGGCCAGTGCCAACTGAAAGTTACTGGCCCAAATGAAAAAATCTATACTAGTCAGGGTTAGTATGATGCGTGCATCATTTTAATAGCAGGGGATTTTATTTTTCATTTGCGTGGTGAGCAAGTAGCCTATACAGGGTTCATAAATACATTGGCAGGTCAAATTCAAGGACTTTTTCAAGCACTTAATTATCATTTTCAAGGACCTACATTTGATATTGAACTGTTTTAACTGTTTTCACACATTTTATTACGTTACAGCTTTATTGTCAAATTGATTGAATGCATTTTTCTCCTCATCAATCTACACACACAATACCCCATAATGACTAATTGAAAACAGCTTTTTAGAAATACCTTATTTACATAAGTATTCATACTCTTTGCTATGAGTTTTGAAATTTAGCTCAGGTCCATCCTGTTTCCATTGATCTTCCTTGAGATGTTTCTACAACTTGATTGGAGTCCACCTGTGGTAAATTCAATCAATTGGACATGATTTGGAAAGGCACACACCTGTCTATGTAAGGTCCTACAGTTGACAGTGCATGTCAGAGCAAAAACCAAGCAATGAGGTTGAAGGAATTGTTCGTAGAGCTCCGAGACAGAATTGTCAAGGCACAGATCTGGAGAAGGGTACCAAAACATTTCTGCAGTATTGAAGGTCCCCAAAAATACATTCGCCCCATCATTCTTAAATGGAAGAAGTTTGGAACCACCAAGACTCTTCCTAGAGTTGGCCGCTTGACCAAACTGAGCAAATCGAGGGGGGGAGATGGGCCTTGATCATCCAGACAGAGCTCCAGAGTTCCTCTTTGGATATGGGAGAACCTTCCAAAAGGACAACCATCTCTGCAGCACTCCACCAACTCCTCTGTAAAATGCACGACAGCCTTCTTGACGTTTTCAAAGAGGCATCTAAAGGACTCTAACCATGAGAAACAAGGTTTGTATGTCTGATGAAACAAAGATTCTGAATGAACCTGAATGCCAAGCGTCACATCTGGAGGAAACCTGGCCCCATCCCTACGCTGAAGTATGGTGGTGGCAGCATCATGCTGTGGGATATTTTTCAGCAGCAGGGACTGGGACACTAGTCAGGGAAAGATTGAGAGAAAGATGAACAGAGTAAAGTACAGAGAGATCATTGATGAAAACCTGCTCCAGAGCTCTCAGGACAGACTGGGGCGAAGGCTCACCTTCCAACAGGACAATGACCCTAAGTACACAGCCAAGACAATGCAGGAGTGGCTTCGGGATAAGTCTCTGAATGTCCTTGAGTGGCCCGGCCAGAGCCCAGACTTGAACCCAATCTAACATCTCTGGAGAGAAGTGAAAATAGCTGTGCAGTGACGCTCCCGATCCAACCTGACAGAGCTTGAGAGGATCTGGAGAGTAGAATGTGAGAAACTCTCCAAATACAGATGTGCCAAGCTTGTAGCATCATACCCAAGAAGACTTGAGGCTGTAATCACTGCCAAAGATGCTTCAACAATGTACTGAGTAAAGGGTCTGAATACTTATGTAAATGTGATATTTCAGTTGTTTTCTTTTTATACATTTGCAAAAAGTCATTATGAGGTATTGTGTGTAAATTGATGAGGGGAAAATTCAATGTAATACATTTTAGAATAAGGATTATTTTACATTCTAAAACGTCAAAATAATGCGGGCATTGCCTGACTAAATAGACATGCTCCCGACACAAACACAACTAATGGAGTCTGTCCATGTGGTATCTAGTCAGTCTTGATATTTGAGATGTTGAAGAGATATTGAGGGGTTACTGTATGTTTTAAAACGTAAAAGAGACGAAGAACCGGGTTCTGTTTGTAATGGAACACTTTGTATGGACAACTATGTTGAAGGCAACATTCGATGTCATCTTGCTCATAATAACCGCACATGGTTTTACGGCAACACACTAGCACAACACCCTTCAATAGGAACGTCGGGAAAAAAACGAAAGCACCTAACGTTACATCTCTCATAAAAACTGACCAGAAATGAAATCATGGAATAATTATATTGGAGCAGTAGAACTTTTAAATCGGCGACTAACTTCAATGACTTTTCAAGGACCAAAGAGCCTAGACTAGAGAAATGTCTGATTTTCAAGGTAGGCAATCTCATTATGAGTGAATTGTGCATGCAAATATTCAACCAAGACTGAACCTTATAAATACCTGGCTTGCATAGCCATTTTTGACTTAGCATTTATTAGTAGATACTGTATCATAACTTGGAAAATCTTTCGTACCCTTTCCGCTGGCGATCTTTCCTCCACACAACAACCAGCTGTTTCAGGCTGCGTGCTCTCTCTGCCCGACAGACTATCTATGGCAGGTGTGAGCAACTTAAAATGGGGTTGGGGCCACCAAAAAATCTGAACTCCTCACGAAGGGCCGCAGTTAATTTCCTGCAATTCAGCACATTTTGCCATGGAGCATAGAATTTTTTGGGGCAGTTTTATAGCAGGTTTGCAGCAATTCTGCACATTTTGCCATGGGGCTGACAGAAGATTTAGCAATTGTACAACTCATTTAATGTAATTGTATTAATTTTGCCATGGGGCAGAGAGAATAATAAGCAGTTGTACAGATAATTTCCAGCAATTCTACACATTTGGCCATAGGATGTAGGTGCAAATGTTTGCAGTTTTTAATATGATAACTGATGATCAATGGGCCCCACCCCGGTCGGTAATTCGACCATGCTTACTACAAGTTTAAACAGATGGCCGCTAGACTAATTTACCAATCCAAAAACGTTTAGCTGACATGGGCTAATTTAGTGACTGCTGATGCACAACCAAATTGCACCTTGCGTATTTTATTATTCAAACTTTCAATAGTAAGCTGAGACCACGACTGAGTTCATCAATTTTTAAAAAAGAACCTACTAATCATTTATTTAAAGAATAATGTTATATTGGACAATTTAGCCACTACAATATATACAGTACCAGTCAAAAGTGTGGACACACCTTTTCTTTATTTTTACTATTTTCTACATTGTAGAATAATAGTGAAGACATAAACTATGAAATAACACATATGGAATTATGTGGTAACCAGAAAAGTGTTAAACAAATCAAAATATATTTTATATTTGAGATTCTTCAAAGTAGCCACCCTTTTCCTTGATGACAGCTTTGCACACTTTTGGCATTCTCTCAACCAACTTCACCTGGAATGCTTTTCCAAAAGTTTTGAAGGAGTTCTCACATATGCTGAGCACTTGTTGGCTGCTTTTCCTTCACTTTGCGGTCCAACTCAGCCCAAACCATCTCAATTGGGTTGAGGTAGGGTGATTGTGGAGCCCAGGTCATCTGATGCAGCACTCCATCACTCTCCTTCTTAATCAAATAGCCCTTACACAGCCTGGAGGTGAGTCGGGTCATTGTCCTGTTGAAAAACAAATGATAGTCCCACTAAGCCCAAACCAGATGGGATGGCGTATTGCCTCAGAATGCTGTGGTAGCCATGCTGGTTAAGTGTGCCTTGAATTCTAAATAAATCACTGACAGTGTCACCAGCAAAGCACCCCCACACCATCACACCTCCTCCTCCATGCTTCACGGTGGGAACCACACATGTGGAGATCATCCGTTCACCTACTCTGCATCTCACAAAGACATTGCAGTTGGAACAAAAAGTCTCAAAATTGGACTCATCAGACCAAAGGACAGATTTCCACCGGTCTAATGTCCATTGCTCACGTTTCTTGGCCCAAGCAAGTCTCTTCTTCTTATTGGTGTCCTTTAGTAGTAGTTTATTTGCAGAAATTCACCATGAAGGCCTGATTCAGGCAGTCTCCTCTGAACAGTTGATGTTGAGCTGTCTGTTACTTGAACTCTGTGACGTATTTATTTGGGCTGCAATTTCTGAGGCTGGTAATTTTAATGAACTTATCCTTTGCACCCAACTCTGGGTCTTCCTTTCCTGTGGCGGTCCTCACGAGAGCCAGATTCATCATAGCGCTTGATTGTTTTTGTGACCAGCACTTGAAGAAACTTTCAAAAGTTGTTGAAATGTTCAGAAACAGGATGCACCTGAGCTCAATTTCGAGTCTCATAGAAAAGGGTCTGAATACTTATTTAATTAAGGTATCCGCTTTTATATTTTATAAATTTGCAAAGATGTATAAAAAAAAGTTTTTGCTTCATCATTATGGGGTATTGTGTTTAGATTGAGGAGGACATTTTTTTTGTTTAATCCATTTTTGAATAAGGCTGTAACGTAACAAAATGTGGAAAAAGGGAAGGCGTCTGAATATTTTCCGAATGCATTTTGTGTGTGTGTGTATATATTTATTTGATTAAAAAAAAATATTGGTATGCCTACAAAAGAGGGGCCATGGGTCGCATGCAGCCTGTGGGCCGCCAAATGCCCATCTATAGGCTGTGTGTGTGCAGTGTGCATGTGATAAATACAATAGACTACGTTAAAAATAGCAATATTACAGTCATTTCTACACTAGCCCAAGCAGCCCCTCACAGGGATGATCTACTGGCCCGGGGGGGTTTCCAAAACCTCCCCTTCATATCGAGTCCTGACTGAGACACACACACACACATACACACACACACACACACACACACACACACACACACACACACACACACACACACACACACACACACACACACACACACACACACACACACACACACACACACACACACACACACACACCTGTACCGTTGCTGCCTCTTCAGAAAGTTGGTTTATTTTTGGTCAATTGCACATTACTGTTTAAATAAATCATGATGATAAAGCAAATTATAATGTGACCAGGTTAAACAATTTCACTGGCACCCTTGCAAAGAAAAAATGTGTGTTGCACTCCCAAGTCAAATGGTCGCAAATGCTGTTTTGATCACACTATCGAACCCTGGTGTGTGTGCATGGCTGTGTGTCTCACCCAGGCTGTGTCCAACCACAGACACTGCTCCAGTGAATTCTGGGTGTCTGTGTTTGAACAGTGAGTGGAGCTTGTTAACCTCGGACGCCACAGTGTCCACTATGGTCTGGCAGTAGGTAGGACTGTTGTAGAAGAACAGGTCGAGCAGAGTGTCATTGGTGAAATGTCTCAGACGACTGATACTGGGGAGAGTGATCCTCTGAATGTCCCTGAGAGATAGGGGAAAGAGAGAATGGGAAGAGAGGGAAGAGAGAAAGAGAAGGGGGGAGAGGGGAGAGAGAGAGAAAGGGAGGTTGGGGAGAGAGCAGGGTGAGGGGGAAAGAGAGAAGGGGATGAGAGGGGAGGGAGGGGTGAGGGGGAGAGAGAGAATGGGATGAGAGGGGAGAGAGAAAAGGGGATGCGAGGGGACAGAGAGAAGGGGATAAGAGGGGACGGAGGGGGGTGAGAAGGGGAGGATAGGGGAGAGAGATGGGTAAAGAGGGGGTTAAGAGGAGGAGAGAGAGGAGGGGTGAGGGGGAGTGAGATGAGATGAGATGAGATAAGGAGAGTGGAGAGAGGAGGTCGGTAGACAAGAGATAAAAAGATTAGTAAAAATGCAGTTCTAGATGGTTGACTAGACTGAGGATGCTTGTGTGTGTGTGTGTGTGTGTGTGTGTGTGTGTGTGTGTGTGTGTGTGTGTGTGTGTGTGTGTGTGTGTGTGTGTGTGTGTGTGTGTGTGTGTGTGTGTGTGTGTGTGTGTGTGTGTGTGTGTTCTTGTGTGTCTACTCCAGTGGCGTCTCCGTGTAGTGCGCTGTGCCAGTTGACAGGTAGGAACTCCACTCTGCCCACCCTGCCCTCCTCCTGGCCTCTCCTGTAATGGCTCCCCAGTAGGGATAGGGACGCACTCCTGAAGTCATTCACTATACAAAGAGAGAGAGACCGTTAATACACACATACACACACAGAAAGGCAGTTCACACACACACACACACACACACAGAGGCCATTAACACACAGAGACCATTAACACACAGAGATAGTTGACACACACACACACAGAGACCGTTAACACACGCATACACACACAGCCATAAACACAGTCAAACAGATGCATTGACACACACACACACACACACACACACACACACACACACACACACACACACACACACACACACACACACACACACACACACACACACACACACACACACACACACACACACACACACACACACACACACACACACACACACACACATATATACACACACACACACACAGTCAAACAGGCACACACACACACACTCACCACACTGTATGATAGATCTGAAGCGGATGTCACAGGCGGGGCCGATGCCGTGAACCATGAATACCAGGTGATCTATTGTCTCTGGTTCACCTGGATAACACACACAAACAGGCCTTCAGTAGAGCAGGACGCATGTCTCTCACACACACGGAGATTAGAAACTCACGCACACACACACACCTAAAAAGGTGTTTAGTAATGTAGGACAGATATACTGAAAGTAATCCATTATCCTAAAAGGTTTTGAGACTGACCAGAGGTCAAACAGTAAATATATCTCTCACACACATATACACACACACACACACCGTCAGGTATCTCTGTTGTGATGTTGTCGACACCCCTCTTGACAGTACGTGGGCGAGTCTGCTCCGAGGGAGAGGAGACCCACTCGTCCTGCAACGTGATTGGCTGGTACTGCATGATCAGCTGACCATGGAAGGGGGGTTAGAGGTGGAGAGAAAAAGAGAGAGAGTAAATACAGGTTGAGGAGATACTGAAAACATGACACCCCATAACTAATGCATCCAAACTTAGCATAGCATGAGTCAGTCCCATTGGTGTAGTACAGACATGAGGAGCGGTCAGCATTCTTACTTTAGGGTTGTGCAGGATGACTGTCTCTCCTGAAGGAAAATCCAGCTTCCTCTTCCACTCATCTAGAGTCACTGCTATCATATAGGCCTCCTGACAGACAGACAGACAGACAGACAGACAGACAGACAGACAGACAGACAGACAGACAGACAGACAGACAGACAGACAGACAGACAGACAGGCGAACGGACGGACGGACGGACGGACAGACGGGGGGATTACACAACTTAGTAGTGCTGTAATAATATTGTAGTTATGTACTATTGTTGTTGTAATGGTGTATTAGTGTTGTAATGTTGATTATGTTGTAGAAATGTTGTACCAATGGTGTAATAATGGGGGTACTGATGTTGACATGATGCTGTAATAACATTGTAGTGATGTTACAGCACTGCCAGGGTAACGTTAGAGTGTCGTACCTCCAGGTTGGTGCTGAACTCCTCCGGGTAGGGCATGTATCTGGTATCTTTATCTCCTTTATAGAACCAGGTACAGCGTCGCACCTCTGACGGGCCCTGCTCCCAGTACACCGCATACCTCTGCCGCTCCCGAACACGCACGTCATACCTCTCCCCTTCTACTGCCACCACCACCTCCTCCTCTCCTGCTAAACACACACAACATACACAACACATACAACATACACAACATACACACACAAATATTCTCAATGAACACAGATGAAACTGATAGAGACCGTGTGACTATGTGAGTGTGTGTAGCCTATTCCTCTCATTTCTGCCAGCCGCAGGGACTGACCCAGTGGGCAGCAGACCAGAGAGGGCTGTTATGGTGATATCTGACAGTTGTTCAACACACACTCTCTCTACCTCTCTCTCGCTACGTCTACCTCTTTCTGCTGCTCTCCTTCTCTCCCACTCACCGGTAGACAAGGCATGTTCCAGTCTCTCCGAGTCCTCTCTGCTGAAAGGGAGCCACACATCCTTGGAGTCGACACGGCGACAGTAGAACCAATGGGGTTGCACGGGCTGGTACAGGGGCGGGGCTGGCTCCATGTCAACCAACTCGAAGGAGGAAGTGGAGGAAGGGGAGGTCTCCTCCACCACTCCTGACACCTGCAGGGGTGAAATCATCAACATGACATCATCATACTGATACCTGGGGTGTAATGGTGCTTTCAAGACAACTCAGAAACTCGGAACCTCCAAGTGAAAATGTGCATACCTTTCCAAGTTGCCTTGAATGCAGCATGAACGCGACTAGAATTCTGTATTTACACATGCACATACAGTAAGAATCAACACTGGATAAACAAATAGTATAAATAACCGTCTGTGTGTGTGTATAAATATAAATAACACTAAGCTCTGTGAAACACAGCAGCTACAGTAGCACCCACCTGATCATTTAGTGATCATTCACCTTCACTGGGAAAGTCTACTTTAAGACCCCTATAACCAGGAGGTCTCTGTGGAGATCCATAGTTTCTATTCTAGGGAGGTAGTATCGTCACAACCCCTGACGTAGTTCGACCTACCTTCCCCTCCACACAGCACAGTCTCTCCACAATCACACCATTCTACAGTTACATCCAGGAGCTTCAATAATTAAACAGCAGCCAAGCAGGGCTTCGGTTGTTCCTTTTTCCTGTAGCTCCCACTGATCACTGATCCTCAGGAGACGAGCAGAGACGAGACCAGGACAGAGCACAGCGTAACAGACCTCTCTCGGGCTAAACAAACCCTGCTTTATTCTCTCTACTGCAGCAAGCATCTCCTCTCTCCTTTGCCTTTCCTCTGTTCCGCTCTTCTTTCCTCTCCACTCTTCCCCTCTATTTTCCGATTTTCTCCTCTACTCACAGCTAACATGGGCCCGAGCTCGGCCCCAGTGTGTGAAAGAACAACACAAAGGCTGGATCTCTCTGTACCTCTGGAAGGGAGATTGACATCCTCACATCACGTGCTGTGCTAGAATTCTGTACGCAAAAGGAGATTCTGCGACAGTATTTTCCACAGCCAAACCTTTAAGCTCTGGGTTGCGAAATAAAATCTCTGATTTGTGCTGTTAAATCTTCCGTTGCCTGGGCAATAATTTTATTATTGTGACACCAATGCAGATTTTACACAACTTCACCATGACATTGTTCTTCTAAAACAGATTCCGTAATGTGGCTTCAGGAATGAACCAGGAATGTTTATGGAAGGTTCTTCCTGTTAGCTGCCCAAACAGGAAGTCTCCTTCGCCTCGCAACTGAGTTTTTAACCAAACTAATAAATGACCTGTACCCGCTCACACAAATTTTGCCAATCATGACAATGCTTCTGAATAGACCAACACTATAAAAGTGTCAACTATATGACTACCTCTCCCTTCCTAACCTCTGTTGTGTGTTGGCAGTTGGCACAGGCCCTAAGGTAACTGCAGGACACATCATTCTTATTGTAACATTAGCTCTGTGGGGCAGGAGAATGTAACAGTTGACTTTGAGCAAGGGGACCAGAGCACACACACACACACTAGAGCAGGGGGACTAGCGGAGGGGGCATAGTTGTAAGAGGCTGGGGAGGGGCCTAGCAGTGACTGACATTAGTCAAGTGTTCACTGACAAGACAAGCTTCCTTATAGGGCCTCTGCTATAGAAGTGTTATGGGAGGAGTAAATACCACCAGTACACACTGTATTCCCATTGCCTATAGTGTGATAACATTACTGTTCACTTGTGACATTTGGGGATTTTTTTGGCCTTTCAGAATCTGTTTTACATCAGCCAGGTCTGATGTATTCGTGGTTATAGACTATCAGGGGATTTCTACTGGGTTATTGGAGAGTGACAGGGAAGCCTGTTAACAATGGACATTGCCTGATCGCATTGACCCCCCACACACACACACATATACCTTAAAAACAATGGAAACAATGTTCATATACTCTTAACCATAGTGCTTGGAATAGCCAATTATATTTCCACCAACCATTTCATTTGTTTGGCTTTTGAAGGCCTCGGGGTTAACTTGAGGGTTTAAGTAATGCATTCTGGGAAATGTAGTACGTTCCCCCATATTGAACTAAATGTAAGTGATTAATTAAATATAATAACAGAATATTCACATACAGGTTTCGTTTTCCTTGATCATTAATTTCAAAAGTTTGTCCTGAAAATCAACTGCTTCAACAAATATTTAATATGCAGTATATAACGACATGTTTGATGTTTTATTTACAATATGTATATGTGTATAGACAACACCTAACATGGAATAGAAGAGGCATTTGAATTTCATTGAATTTAACTGAATTCAATTCTATTTCCTTAAATTCAAATTAAATTCTATTTCCTTTTAATTCAAATTGCAATTCTATATTCTGTTTACTACATCAATTAAAATGTAATTAAAATGTGATAATTCAATTGGAATTCATGAAGCATTCTCAATTCAAACCTGAATTGAGCCCAACCCTGACACACACTTTACTGATCATGCCGTCACAGAACTGTACACAGTTACACAGTACACAAACTCACCTGCTCCACAGGCGTGTTCCCATCCAGAAGTGTGTGCGCAGGTGGGATCCTGTCCAGAGGTGTATGTGCAGGTCTGTCTGACAGGTCCTGAACAGTGATGGTGGGGGCAGGCTGTGAGTGCCCCCCCTCTGGCCCCAGGCCCTCTGACATCACCCTTACCCCACAGCCCTACAGAGAGAGAGAGTTGGGCACTGAGGCACACTGAGGTACTACTGTAGCTAACTGAGGATCTGAAAGAGAAATAATAACAACAAAACCATCATGTTAGCTCATCTGTGGGCACTTTGTTTTATTTGACCTTTATTTATTTAACACTAGCTAGAGATACACAAGAAAGTAACGGAACCCATGCATGGTATCTATTTCGGATTAGATCCGCAATAGTCCAAATGGTGACGGAATAGTGCTGGTTCTTTATTATTTGCTGGTTATTTACTATTATGGCAGCGCGTTAACGTTATAGGTTTCTCTTGTAGGACGGAAAGAGAAGAGCTGTCAGGAGTACAGGTCAAATTATTGGCTTGTACTCGAGGCTCATGACGGTGATGGCGAGATAGCTAACTAGCTAACATTAATGAATAAAGACCATCTGGCATACGCCAGTCAGCCACCAATCTGGGATAGCTTGCTTAGCCTGGCTGCATGTTTAGCTAATATCGCTTGATTAGATGTTTTTGATTATTAGCTAACTATTACCTACAAGAACACTACACTCCTAGTTAGCCAGCTATAACGGATTCTCCTCAGTTAATGTAGCGCCAGTAGTAGCTAGCTAGCCAGGACGGAGAAGGCAGTCAGAAAACAACATTAACTGACCTGCTGCTGCTGGACTAGGTGGTCGGGGGACTCACATAGCTCTTCTACTGTTATTACATTACAGACGTAACAACCTATCACTCCACCAAGCACGGTTGCCAAATCAATAAAACTATGTAGAAACAGTTGAAACAATCAAAAGCTAGCTAGCTAGAAAGCTATCAAACTACCTAATGTGTGCGGTCATCTCTCGGTTGTGTAGTTGTAGAGAGCCTGTCCTGTCACTACTGGCGATGTTTAAAAAAAATGTTTTTATTGACAACAACTCAATACAGGCAGAACATGTGGGAACGCAAGTATATATAAATAATATACAATGGAGAATTGGACTAAGCGGCACAATATCACATTACACAAGGGCCTTAAGGGACATACATACACTTATTATTCTAACAGCTTTTTTGTTAGTATAGTATTTTAATTGTCTTAAAATATAGTTAAATGTATTTTTGTACGTTAAGACAATGTGGTGTTTTGTTTGTAAATTTACATTTGTGAATATGAAATTTGTCCAAAAGAATAATTAAATTAATTACATAAAATGTTTCAGCTTATTTCTATCGTAGGTAAAGAATCCAAGCAGTACATCTCTCCATAATAGTGTAAAATCGTAATAAATGTGTTCAATTATAAATCTACTGATGTCTTGCCACCGTTTTCTTACATGAATGCCAAAAATGAATGCCAAAAAAGATGCAACGCTGTTTCTGGGTGGTCATTACAAAAGGAACAATTTGATTTGATGTTTTCCTTACACTTCTTCATATAATGGTTGGCAGGATAATATTAATGAATAATTTTAAAGGAAACGTCCTTAATTCTGTTAACAAGTAGGTATGTGTGTGGCAACATCCAAACTTTTTTCCAACAGATATTATCAATAAATCTATTCCAATAAGGCATAGTATAGATAGATACAACATCCTGCTGAAACACGGTTCGTATAGCTTTGTTGTTGAATGAACCAAAAGAGAAACACATTTTTCCTACTGATGAGTCAACAGGGTCAATGGAAAGTAGGCTCTGAGGGTCAGGTCTTGACACGTTCCTGAATAATAAAGCAACACCTGAGCATCTAAAACAATTGCAAAATCTTTAGGTGTTTCAGGGACCTTGTAAAGTGATAAGAATACCATATAACTAAGTAAAAGACCCTCTGCATTTACCAGTTGGCTCACCGATAGGATAGTATTTCGCAACCAATATTCTAAAAACAAAGAAGTATTTTTATACAATATATCCCGAGTATTCCATGTATAATATCTGTGTGGAGAAAAATTATGCTTATATATTAAGGACCATGACAATAAAACCTGCCAATGAAAAAAAGAAAGTTTCACTGGAACTTTGTCAATATTATAATTGCAAACCAACATGAAGTTAGGGCCACCAAAAGTAGAGAAGACATGATGAGGAATACAATTCCACATAGAAGTGGGTCTTCTTAGGAATTGTTTTATCCAATTGATCTTAAAAGTATTGTTAAAGGTAGTAAAGTCCAGAAAATCCAGCCCACCATTCTCATAAGTATTCATTACAACAGTTTTCCTAATGTAATGGGTACGATTTCTCCACAGAAAATTGAAAATGATCTGGTCTATCTCCTTGCTTATTTTACCGTCAAGATATAAAGATAGAGATACCTTCAGCCTTGGTTAGGACTCTTCCTTTTAAAGATAAGTCCCTCTGTAGCCATTGATTTAGCTTCTTCTGGGGTTTTTTAATAAGAGGGTTCAAATTGAGTAAGCCTCTAGACTTCTGATCCTTTGTAATGGTTATGCCTAGATATGTAAGTTCTTCTTTTACTGGAATACCATAATATGAAGGTGTCACACAATCTTTGACAGCCATGAGTTCACATTTATTAATGTTAAGATATAGACCAGACACTTTGGAAAAGGATTGTATCACATTGATCGATATGGGAATTTGGTTAGCGTCTTTCAGAAAACGTGTAGTATCGTCAGCCAGCTGGCTTTTAGTAATTTCTCTACCAGCTATGGAAATACCTTGTACATGACTATTATTTAAAGAATTTGTAATAAGTTGGGTGATAAAAACAGGTACGGAGAGATAGGACAACCGTGCCTAATTCCTCTTTTTAACTCAAATCTAGGTGAGGTGCCATGTTTCAATTTGATAGAGCTGTTTGTATAGAGAGTCTTAATAGCCTTACAGAAAAAATCCCCAAAGCCAAGTCTCTCAAGGGAGTGGAAGAGGAGCTGATGCTCTACTGTGTCAAATGCTTTATAAAAATCTAAAAATAATATGAAGCTATCCTCGGTTATTAGGTCTGAGTAGTCAAGTATGTCTAATACTAGTCTGATATTGTTGAGAATTAGTCTGTTTCTCATAAAGCCAGACTGTGTTTCATCAATGATTGCATCCAGGACTTCTTTAATTATTTTTGCAAGTAGTAAGGCTTATCTTATAATATTTATTAAGAAGAGAAATCGGACACCAGTTATCGATGAGCAGCACTTATTTTGTTAGGCTTATGTATCAGTGTTATTAACCCCTGACTCGTTGTAGGAGGGAGAACATTGTTTGTAATACTCTCTAAAAAGACTTCAAATAGGAAGGGAGCTACTTGTTCAGAAAATAATTTGTAAAATTCTGATGTAATTCCATCAACACCTGGTGATTTATTGTTCTTTAGATGTTTGATAGACACTACAATCTCTTCAACTTTGATGGGTTCATCACACTGTTTAGATTCTGTATCACTGATAGAGTGAACATTATTCCGTGAGTAAAAAACATATGTGTGGATTCCTGACGGTACATAGAGCTACAGTATACAATTTTCTGTAAAAATTGCTACAGTATTTAGCGATTCATTTTTGGTCATCTGTAATAACACCATCAATGTTTAACTTATGGATAGTGTTATTTGTAGAGTGAATTTTCTCAAGAAATAGGATGAATTCTGTTCTCCCTTCTAAATCAATTTTTTCCTAGATCTAATAAAGGCTCCTTCTGCTTTTAATCTATATATATTATCCAGTTTATTTTGTAACTCAATCAGTTCCATCCTCTTCTCCAACCAAGAGGCTGACTGGGGACCTCTAAGAAAGGGAAGTTATCTTAAAGATCACCTTTTCCTCCTCAGCTGTTCTAGTCTTAGCAAGATTACTACCATATTTTCTAAGGTATTTGGACACCTCAAATTTAAAGAGCTCCCAGTTCTTGCAATAAGATTTTTCTTCACAAGCCCTTTCCCAAAAGTGTGAAAGCAGATCTTTAACCTCAAACTTAACTTTATCACTATTTAATAACAAGCTATTTAGCTTCCAGTAGGATGCTCTACCAAGGTTAGTATCAGGGGTAAATATTTTGATATCAATGTAAATGGCCCTATGGTCTGTGAGGGGAGTAGTACAAATATGTGTAGTAACACACTCACTATCAATACATTTGGATATAAGCCACAAATCTATTCTGGATTGTCTGGAACCTGTTTTGTTAGTCCAAGTGAATGATCTGTCGGCCGGAAACCTCTCTCTCCAGATCAAACTTTTCCATTTTATTTTTTTATTTTTTATTTCACCTTTATTTAACCAGGTAGGCTAGTTGAGAACAGGTTCTCATTTGCAACTGCGACCTGGCCAAGATAAAGCATAGCAGTGTGAACAGACAACACAGAGTTACACATGGAGTAAACAATTAACAAGTCAATAACACAGAGAAAAAAGGGGAGTCTATATACAATGTGTGCAAAAGGCATGAGGAGGTAGGCAAATAATTACAATATTGCAGATTAACACTGGAGTGATAAATGATCAGATAGTCATGTACATGTAGAGATATTAGTGTGCAAAAGAGCAGAAAAGTAAATAAATAAAAACTGTGGGGATGAGGTAGGTGAAAATGGGTGTGCTATTTACCAATAGATTATGTACAGCTGCAGGGATCGGTTAGCTGCTCAGCTAGCTGATGTTTGAAGTTGGTGAGGGAGATAAAAGTCTCCAACTTCAGCGATTTTTGCAATTCGTTCCAGTCACAGGCAGCAGAGTACTGGAATGAAAGGCGGCCGAATGAGGTGTTGGCTTTAGGGATGATCAATGAGATACACCTGCTGGAGTGCGTGCTACGGATGGGTGTTGCCATCGTGACCAGTGAGCTGAGATAAGGCGGAGCTTTGCCTAGCATGGCCTTGTAGATGACCTGGAGCCAGTGGGTCTGGCGACGAATATGTAGCGAGGGCCAGCCGACTAGAGCATACAAGTCGCAGTGGTGGGTAGTATAAGGTGCTTTAGTGACAAAACGGATGGCACTGTGATAAACTGCATCCAGTTTGCTGAGAAGAGTGTTGGAAGCGATTTTGTAGATGACATCGCCGAAGTCGAGGATCGGTAGGATAGTCAGTTTTACTAGGGTAAGCTTGGCAGCGTGAGTGAAGGAGGCTTTGTTGCGGAATAGAAAGCCGATTCTTGATTTGATTTACGATTGGAGATGTTTGATATGGGTCTGGAAGGAGAGTTTGCAGTCTAGCCAGACACCTAGGTACTTATAGGTGTCCACATATTCAAGGTCGGAACCATCCGACCTTGAAAAAAAGTATTAAACCCAAATTCTGATTGGTTGGCCTACCTGGGGACCATCTATCAGTTGAATTATCTATAGTAAGGTTAAAGTCCCCTCCTATCAATATTAACGAATTTGGAAATGTAGATAACCAATGAAGTATATGTTTCTCTATAGATTCAAGCAACTCATCATTCTCATGTTTAGTGGTGTACCCTTAGAAGTTTACAGTAATGAGCGTAATGAGAAGTGACTGCTGGCGATGTCCCCGCCCCCAAACATCAACCTCGCATCATCAGTCAAGAGGTGAGAGGTCACTTGTGTGAGAGCATGGAATTAAAATAGTTTAATGGAATTTACTCAGTCAGCATAAAACATTAACGAAAACGTAACCAAAGACAGTGCAGTAGGAAGACAAACTGCTTATCCATACGTTTTGTATTGATTTGTTGTTAATAAATGCAATTAAAATAATAATCATAATAAAATTTAAAAAATAATATGGCCTTCTAGGCAGAGTTGCAAAGAAACAGCCACATCTCAGGCCAATAAAAATAAAAGATTAAGATGGGAAAAGAACACAGACACTGGACAGAGGAACTCTGCCTAGAAGGCCAGCATCCCGGAGTCGCCTCTTCACTGTTGATGTTGAGACTGGTGTCTTGTGGGTACTATTTAATGAAGCTGCCAGTTGAGGACTTGTGAGGCGTCTGTTTCTCATACTAGACACTCTAATGTACTTGTCCTCTTGCTCAGTTGTGCACCGGTGCCTCCCACTCCTCTTTCTATTCTGGTTAGAGACCGTTTGCGCTCTTCTGTGAAGGGAGTAATACACAGCGTTGTACGAGATCTTCAGTTACTTGGCAATTTCTCACATGGAATAGCCTTCATTTCTCAGAACAAGAAAAGACTGACGAGTTTCAGAAGAAAGCTCTTTGTTTCTGGTCATTTTGAGCCTGCAATGAAACCCACAAATACTGATGCTCCAGATACTCAACTAATCTAAAGAAGGCCAGTTTTATTGTGTCTTTAATCAGCACAACAGTTTTCAGCTGTGCTAACATAATTGCAAAAAGGTTTTCTAATGATCAATTAGCCTTTTAAGATGTTGCTGATAATGGGCCTCTGTACCCCTATGTAGATATTCCATTAAAAATCAGCCGTTTCCAGCTACAATAGTCATTTACAACATTAACAATGTTCTTCTGATCAATTTTATGTTATTTTAATGGACAAAAAATGTGCTTTTCTTTCAAAAACAAAGACATTTCTAAGTGACCCCAAACTTTTGAATGGTAGTGTACGTAGCTTAACATCCCACCAGGGTGGCAGGTAGCCTAGTGGTTAGAGCGTTGGACTAGTAACTGAAAGGTTGCAAGATCAAATTGCTGAGCTGACAAGGTACAAATCTGTCGTTCTGCTCCTGAACAAGACAGTTAACCCACAGTTCTTAGGCTGTCATTGAAAATAAGCATTTGTTCTTAACTGACTTGACTAGTTAAATAAAGGTAAAATAAAATCTTTATTCTTCCGATTCTCTTCTTTACTCAACTCCTCTTGACGAGCCTCCTCTCTACTTGGCTCCTGAATTGCTTCATAGAGAGGGAGATATTATTACATACAAATGTAATTGATCAGACACATCATGCAACATATATACCATTTAAAATGTCACGTTTTAACAGTTATTAATGCTATCACAAACTTGAGGAATCAGTCTTATCCTACGATGACATTGCAAGTGCAGATATTGCCCTTCCCTTAATGCCAAAGTAACTTATGGCCTGTGGTCACCATCCAACCCTGCCTACAATAAGTAGCCTTATACCTGTAACTATGTTATATATACATTATACAGGTGAATTCGGAAGTTTACATACACTTAGGTTGGAGTCATTAAAACTCCTTTTTCAACCACTCCACAAATATCTTGTTAACAAACTATAGTTTTGGCAAGTCGGTTAGGACATCTACTTTGTGCAGGACACAATTGTTTACAGACAGATTATTTCACTTATTATTGTATCACAATTCCAGTGGGTCAGAAGTTTACATACACTAAGTTGAATGTGCCTTTACACAGCTTGGATAATTCCAGAAAATTATGTCATGGTTTTAGAAGATTCTGATAAGCTAATTTACATAATTTGAGTCAATTGGAGGTGTCCCCGTGGATGTGTTTCACGGCCTACCTTCAAACTCAGTGTCTTGATCATGAGAAAATTAAATGAAATCAGCCAAGACCTCAGAAAAAAAATTGTAGACCTCCACAAGTCTGGTTCATCCTTGGGAACAATTTCCAAACGCCTAAAGGTACCACTTTCATCTGTACAAACAATAGTACGCCAGTATAAACACCATGGGACCATGCAGCTGTCATAACGCTCAGGAAGGAGAAGCGTTCTGTCTCCTCGAGATGAACATATTTTGGAGCGAAAAGTGCAAATCAATCCCAGAACAACAGCAATGGACCTTGTGAAGATGATGGAGGACACAAGTACAAAAGTATCTATATCCACAGTAAAACGAGTCCTATATCGACATAACCTGAAAGGCCCCTCAGTAAGGAAGAAGCCACTGCTCCAAAACCGCCATAAAAAAGCCAGACTACGGTTTGCAACTGCACATGGGGACAAAGATTGTACTATTTGGAGAAATGTCCTCTGGTCTGATGAAACCAAAATAGAACTGTTTGGCCATAATGACCATTGTTATGTTAGGAGGAAAAGGGGGAAGGCTTGCCTGCCGAAGAAGACCATCCCAGCCGTGAAGCACGGGGGTGGCAGCATCATGTTGTGGGGGTGCTTTGCTGCAGGAGGGACTGGTGCACTTCACCAAATAGATGGCATCATGTGGAAAGAAAATCATGTGGATATATTGAAGCAACATCTCAAAACATCACTCAGGAAGTTTATGGTAAAATGGCTTAAGGACAACAAAGTCAAGTTATTGGAGTGGCCATCACCGAGCCCTGACCTCAACCCTATAGAAAATTTGTGGGCAGAACTGAAAAAGCATGTGTGAGCAAGGAGGCCTAAAAACCTGACTCAGTTACACAAACCCTGTCAGGAGGAATGGGCCAAATTTCACCCAACTTATTGTGGGAAGCTTGTGGAAGGCAACCCGAAACGTTTGACCCAAGTTAATTAAACAATTTAAAGGCAATGCTACCAAATACCAATTGAGTGTATGTAAACTTCTGACCCACTGGGAATGTGATGAAAGAAAAAAAAGCTGAAATAAATCATTCTCTCTACTATTATTCTGACATTTCACATTCTTTAAATAAAGTGGTGATCCTAACTGACCTAAAACAGGGAATTCTTACTAGGATTAAATGTCAGGAATTGTGAAAAACTGAGTTTAAATGTAGTTGGTTAAGGTGTATGTAATCCGACTTCAACTGTATATATATATAGTCAGCCACCAATTGTGCAAGTTCTCCCACTTAAAAAGATGAGAGAGGCCTGTCATTTTCATCATAGGTACACTTCAACTATGACAGACAAAATGAGCAAAAAAATCCAGAAAATCACATTGTACAATTTTTAATGAATTATTTGCAAATTATGGTGGAACATAAGTATTTGGTCACCTACAAACAAGCAAGATTTCTGGCTCTCACAGACCTGTAACTTCTTCTTTAAGAGGCTCCTCTGTCCTCCACTCGTTACCTGTATTAATGGCACCTGTTTGAACTTTTTATCAGTATAAAAGACACCTGTCCACAACCTCAAACAGTCACACTCCAAACTCCACTATGGCCAAGACCAAAGAGCTGTCAAAGGGCACCAGAAACAAAATTGTAGACCTGCACCAGGCTGGGAAGACTGAATCTGCAATAGGTAAGCAGCTTGGTTTGAAGAAATCAACTGTGGGAGCAATTATTAGGAAATGGAAGACATACAAGACCACTGATAATCTCCCTCGATCTAAGCCAGTATATGTCCAGGCCCTTCTGAAGTTTGCTAGAGAGCATTTTGATGATCCAGAAGAAGATTGAAAAAATATCATATGGTCAGATGAAACCAAAATATAAATTTTTGGTAAAAACTCAACTCGTCATGTTTAGAGGACAAAGAATGCTGAGTTGCATCCAATGAACACCATACCTACTGTGAAGCATGGGGGTGGAAACATCATGCTTTGGGTCTGTCCTTTACACGGACGACTGATCCGTGTAAAGGAAAGAATGAATGGGGCCATGTATCGTGAGATTTTGAGTGAAAACCTCCTTCCATCAGCAAGGGCATTGAAGATGAAACGTGGCTGGGTCTTTCAGCATGACAATGATCCCAAACACACCGCCCGGGCAACGAAGGAGTGGCTTCGTAAGAAGAATTTCAAGGTCCTGGAGTGGCCTAGCCAGTCTCCAGATCTCAACCCCATAGAAAATCTTTGGAGGGAATTGAAAGTACGTGTTGCCCAGCAACAGCCCCAAAACATCACTGCTCTAGAGGAGATCTGCATGGAGGAATGGGCCAAAATACCAGCAACAGTGTGTGAAAACCTTGTGAAGACTTACAGAAAATATTTGACCTCTGTCATTGCCAACAAATGGTATATAACAAAGTATTGAGATAAACTTTTGTTATTGACCAAATACTTATTTTCCACCATAATTTTCAAATAAATTCATAAAAAATCCTACAATGGTGATTTTCTGGATTTTTTTCCCTCATTTTGTCTGTCATAGTTGAAGTGTACCTATGATGAAAATTACAGGCCTCTCTCATCTTTTTAAGTGGGAGAACTTGCACAATTGGTGGCTGACAAAATACTTTTTTGCCCCACTATGTATTAATTACACACACTCTCCGTGCGTCTCTCCGCAGGAGAGAAGTGTGAAGCCGGAAGTGTGACATCACATCCTGTCCTCGGGGATTCTTCCTGAATAGGTGAGGTTCTCAGATGTAACCGGCATATAAATGTTATCCAAACGAAATTACATCTCAGCTAGATGTTATCACCACAATAATAGCAGCTCTGTGTGTGTGTGTGTGTGTTTTCCAGGTCTACAGTAGGAGTTTTTAATCCTCGGCCAGCCTCGTCCTCTCCAGTCAGCCATTGCCTCACTGACCTGCTCTCTCACATCAGCCCTGCCTTCAAACAGGCCCTCACCAGCCTCAGAGCCAGGTAGTAACGCAACACACACACACAGACCCTATAAAGTTTAGATTTGTTCCCAAAGCGGTATAACTGCTTGTCACACGGCTGGTACCCTGTAAGGTCCTCCTTGTACTTTTAGTTATAGGTACATAATTGTACCCCAGTTCATACTTTAGATATGTACCTGTGGAGAAAGGTACTAAGTATGCTTTTTGCCTTTTGATATACCACCACAGTGACAAAACCATTTGTTATTTGTGGCAAAGTGGCAAAAATGTACCTCTACCAAAGACCACTTAAGTTGGTACAACACTTCCACTCACGGGTGACCAGAAATAATTATTTGAAAGCTACTTCCCCACTATGCAACACCCTCAATATAATTTCCTGGTGTGCCTTACCTTTTTTTGAGTGAATTGTAGATTTACCATCCATGCCTGTATTTGTTAGTGACAGCGACATGGTTGTTGAATTCGTTCATGTTCAGTCCTGTGGCCTTCACCAAGTGAGTTTCTAGGCATAAATTAAACTCTTTATGACAATACATTACATACCTCATAAGGCCTTATTTTGAGATTCACCCTAATAAAGTGGCCTAAAACGCATGGCTTTACAGGCCACATCAGGCATGCAAGTAGACTTGCAAAATTCCGCTAACTCTTCCATTTTTGTAAAGAGACTACCTAAACCATTTAAACGCTAACAACCATTTCAGTAACGGGTGAAAAACAATGGGATTTCTTTGTTTAGCATAAGATTAATCAATCAGTCAATGTACACTTCAAAAACACTTCAAAAACAATTCTAAAATAAATCTACCTGATGTAGAGCTTGCTGAGAAATAAACTCAGCAAAATAACTAAACGTTCTCTCATTGTCAACTGCGTTTTATTTTCAGCAAACTTAACATATGTTCACACAAATATTTACACAACAAGATTCAACAATTGAGACATAAACTGAACAATTTCCACAGACATGTGACTAACAGAAATGGAATAATGTGTCCCTGAACATAGACTGTTACTTTAGATTTTGACCCCCCCTTATCTGGTTTGGCCACCAGCTGCATTAAGTACTTCAGTGAATCTCCTCCTCATGGACTGCACCAGATTTGCCAGTTCTTGCTGTGAGATGTTACCCCACTCTTCTACCAAGGCACCTGCAAGTTCCCAGACATTTCTGGGTGAAATGGCCCTAGTCCTCACCCTCCGATCCAACAGGTCCCAGACGTTCTCAATTCTTGTCCTGCAGGGAATCACGCACAGAACAAGCAGTATTTCTAGTGGCATTGTCATGCTGTAGGGTCATGTCAGGATGAACCTGCAGGAAGGGTACCACATGAGGGAGGAGGATGTCTTACCTGTAACGCACAGTATTGAGATTGTCTGCAATGACAACAAGCTGTCTGATGATGCTGTGATACACCTACCACTCCAGAGTACAGGCCTCAGTGTAACCTCTCATTCCTTCTAAGATAAACGCGAATCTGACCATCACCCCTGGTGAGACAAAACCACGACTCATCAGTGAAGAGCACTTTTTGCCAGTCTGGTCCAGCGACAGTGGGTTTGTGCCCATAGGTGACGTTGTTGTCTGTGATGTCTGGTGAGGACCTGCCTTACAACAGGCCTACAAGCCCTCAGTCCAGCCTTTCTCAGCCTATTGCGGACAGTCTGAGCACTGATGAAGGGATTGTGCAATCCTGGTGAAACTCTGGTAGTTGTTGCCATCCTGTACCTGTCCCGCAGGTGTGATGTTCGGATGTACCGATCCTGTGCAGGTGTTGTTACACGTGGTCTGCCACTGAGAGGACTGTAAAACTGTAAAATTATTTAGTATTTTCTAGAAATGTCTATCTTCTTTCATCACCCTTTCAGGTGAACAGTGTGTTTGTGTGGGCAGTAGCCCAGGGTGCGGAGACTGTTATTGACGGCTGTGTAAAGCCAATCAGTGGATGTCCTGATAATACTGCCTTCCTTTGGGGCAGGCTGTTCCTGAACCAGGGAGGGGCAAGGGGGCGAGAGGGGACACAGGTAAGCTCTTGTTCTGCTTGTCTACAGCTGGTCTAATTGTATGTAGATGGAGAATGAAGTGTTTGTCATAATGTATAATCATAGAAAATCCTGTTAAAGGCACCATGCTGCTGTATAACACACCCCTCCCCAGGGCAGCCCAGAGGCTGGAGCTGAGGGGTATACAGTCATACAGTGACCTGGAGGGGGTGCTCCAGGGCCTCCACACCCTGCCCACTGCCACCATGGACTACAGGGGGATCCGCCTGTCTGCCCAGGGTCTGGCCCCTGGCCTGGAGGGCCCCTCTGCTCCTACCAGGTAAAGCTCAATAGCAACATAAACATGAGCTATTATACAATCATACTTTCCAGGTCTATGCCCAAACAGTTTGAGCTTCTAATTAAAAAAATTAATCTCTCCAGAAATAAGTCTCTCACTGTTGCATGTTGCAGCCTATTATAGACCCCCCTCAGCCCCCAGCTGTGCCCTGGACAATATATGTGAATTGATTGCCCCCCCATCTCTATCTTCAGAGTTCGTTCTGTTAGGTGACCTAAACTGAGATATGCTTAACACCCCGGCAGTCCAACAATCTAAGACACATGCCCTCAATCTCACACAAATTATCAAGGAACCCACTAGGTACAACCCTAAATCCGTAAACATGGGCACCCTCATAGATATTATCCTGACCAATTTGCCCTCCAAATACACCTTTGTTGTTTTCAATCAGGATCTCAGCGATCACTGCCTCATTGCCTGCGTCCGTTATGGGTCCGCGGTCAAACGCTCCCTAAAACACTTATGCGAGCAGGCCTTTCTAATTGACCTGGAAGGATATTGACCTCATCCCGTCAGTAGAGGATGCCTGGTCGTTTTTCTTAAATAAGCATGCCCCTTTCAAAAAATGTAGAACTAAAAACAGATATATTCCTTGGTTCACTCCAGACCTGACTGCCCTCAACCAGCACAAAAACATCCTGTGGAGGACTGCACGAGCATGGAATAGTCCCCGCGATATGCAACTGTTCAGGGAAGTCAGGAACCAATACACGCAGTCAGTTAGGAAAGCAAAGGCTAGCTTTTTCAAACTCCAAACACTTTTGGGACATTGTAAAGTCCATGGAGAATAAGAGCACCTCCTCCCAGCTGCCCACTGCACTGAGGCTAGGAAACACTGTCACCACCGATAAATTAAAAATAATCGGAAATTTCATTAAGCATTTCTCTACAGCTGGCCATGCTTTCCTCCTGGTTACCCCGGCCAACAGCTCCGCGGCTACTTACCCAAGCCTCCCCAGCTTCTCCTTCACCCAAATCCAGATAGCAGATGTTCTGAAAGAGCTGCAGAACCTGGACCCCTACAAATCAGCTGGGCTAGACAATCTGGATCCTCTCTTTCTAAAATTATCTGCCGCCATTGTTGCAACCCCTATTACCAGTCTGTTCAACCTCTGTTTCATATCGTCCGAGATTCCTAAAGATTGGAAAGCTGCCACGGTCATCCCCCTCTTCAAAGGGGGTGACACTCTAGACACAAACTGCTACAGACCTATATCCATCCTGCCCTGCCTTTCTAAAGTCTTCGAAAGCCAAGTGAACAAACAGATAACTGACCATTTCGAATCCCACCGTACCTTCTCCACTATGCAATCTGGTTCCCGAGCCGGTCACGGGTGCACATCAGCCACGCTTTGCTTAACACACCTGGTAATGATGTGTTTCTTTCCTTGCCAGTGGATGCAAGGACAGGTAGCCTCGTGGTTAGAGCATTAGACTAGTAACCAAAAGTAAAATCTGTCGTTCTGCCTCTGAACAACAACTGTTCATAGGCCGTTGTTGAAAATAGGAATTTGTTCTTAACTGGCTTGCCTAGTTAAATAAATAAAATACTTGGTCTCAGAGTTTTTAATTATTCTTTACGTAAATCCAAAACGCTCCATTTAGTGTGATAGTGTAACGACCCTGGGTTTATAAGCGAGGAAATCGACCCTGCCGCACGAGTATGCTTTTGCGGCACAGTCGATAGCGCGCCGGACCTCGGGCTCGAAGGTCGAGGGTTCGAGACCTGCTCCCTGCCTGTTTCATTACATTGGTGTCAGAAGTGATCGGACCTCGGGCCAGAAGGTCGAGGGTTTGAGACCTGCTCCCTGCTGTTTCATTACATTGGTGTCAGAAGTGATCGGACCTCGGGCCAGAAGGTCGAGGGTTTGAGACCTGCTCCCTGCTGTTTCATTACATTGGTGTCAGAAGGGATCGGACCTCGGGCCAGAAGGTTGAGAGTTTGTGACCTGCTCCCTGCCTGTTTCATTACATTGGTGTCAGAAGTGATCGGACCTCGGGCCAGAAGGTCGAGGGTTCGAGACCTGCTCCCTGCTGTTTCATTACATTGGTGTCAGAAGGGATCGGACCTCCCATCCACGACAGTGCGTGTGCTTGGCCGGTGAGCGCGTTCCTGTAAGACGTAGAGTCGCAAGCTAGCGCGAAGATGCACTCTTTGAAAGGAGGGAGTAGTGTAAAGACCCTGGGTTTATAAGCGCGGAAATCAACCCTGCCGCACGAGCATGCTTTTGCGGCACAATCGATAGCGCGCCGGACCTCGGGCTCAAAGGTCGAGGGTTCGAGACCTGCTCCCTGCCTGATTCATTACAATATGTTACATTTCATATGGTATGTATTAATTTGTGGTTGTACATCACCCATTTTGTATTACAGTATATGTTACGAATTTGCAAAACCTATGATATTGTAATGAAACGGGCAGGGAGCAGGTCTCGAACCCTCAACCTTTGAGCCCGAGGTCCGGCACGCTAACGATTGTGCCGCAAAAAGCATGCTCGTGCAGCACGGTCGATTTCTGGGCTTATAAACCCAGGGTCGTTACAATATGTTACAAATTCTAGCTAGGTGGCTAACATGAGCTAACTTGCTAACGTTAACTAGGCTAGGGGTTAAGGTTGGAGTTAGGTTAAAGGGTTAGCTAAAAGGGTTAGGGAAAGGGTTAGTTAAGTAGTTGAACAGTTGCTAATTAGCAAAATTGTCCATGATGAGATTCAATCTCGAAACCTTCTTGTTGCTAGACGTTCTCATTATGCGCCCCACCCTCCCACCCCGACCAACTACCCTACTTTTATTTTTGGGACGTGGTCCCGTGGTGGGAACATCAATCAGCGGAAATGTTCAAGAGCGCCACCTATAGAGGTTGATAAACTCAAACTTTCATTAAAATGGACATACAATATACTGAATTAAAGCTACACTCGTTGTGAATCTATCCACCAAGTCAGATTTGTAAAATGCCTTTCGGCGAAAGCATGAGAAGCTATTATCTGATACCATGCACCCTCAAAATACTGCAACGTCACCTAACACGACAGATTTTGCGTTAGCCGGCGCAAACCAAAAACGCAGAAATAAAATATAAAACATTTGTATTTCATATACTTTTGACTATTGGATGTTCTAATAGGCACTTTAGTTTTGCCAGCCTAATCTCGGGAGTTGATAGGCTTGAAGTTATAAACAGCGCTGTGATAAAGCATTGTTAAGAGCTGCTGGCAAATGCAGTAAAGTTTGAATGAATGCTTACGAGCCTGCTGCTGCCTACCACCGCTCAGTCAGACTGCTCTATCAAATCATAGACTTAATTTTAATATAATTATCACAGAAATAAGAGCCGTTGGTCATTAATATGGTCAAATCTGAAAACTATCATTTTGAAAAAACAGAAAGTTTATTCTTTCAGTGAAATACGGAACCGTTCCGGGTGGCAACCCAAAGTCTAAATATTGCTGTTACATTGCGCAACCTTCAATGTTATGCCATAATTATGTACAATTCTGGCAAATTAGTTTGCAGTGTGCCAGGCAGCCCAAACTCTTGCATATACCCTGACTCTGCTTGCAATAAACATAAGAGAAGTGATACAATTTCCCTAGTTATGTCACACCCTGACCATAGTTTGCTTTGTATGTTTCTATGTTTTGGTTGGTCAGGGTGTGATCTGAGTGGGCATTCTATGTTGGATGTCTTGTTTGTCTATTTCTATGTCTGGCCTGATATGGTTCTCAATCAGAGGCAGGTGTTAGTCATTGTCTCTGATTGGGAACCATATGTAGGTAGCCTGGGTTTCACTGTGTGTTTGTGGGTGATTGTTCCTGTCTCTGTGTTTTGCACCAGATAGGACTGTTTTAGGTTTGCGCACTTTTGTTAGTTTATTAAAGTACAATGAATAACAACCGCTGCATTTTGGTCCGCCTCTACTTCACCTAAAGAAAACCGTTACAAGTTAATATTGCCTGCTAACATTAATTTCTTAACCAAATATCTAGGTTTAAAAAAAAATAGACTTCTGTGTATTGATTTAAGAAAGGCAAAAGATGTTTATGGTTAGGTACATTCATGCAACGATTGTGCTTTTTTCACAAATGCGCCTTGTTAAATCATCACCCATTTGGCGAAGCAGGCTGGGATTCGATGATAAATTAATAGGCACAGCATTGATTATATGCAACGCAGGACAAACTAGTTAACCACACATAGTTGATGATATTACTAAGTTAACTAGTGATTATGTAAAGATTGATCGTTTTTTTATAAGAAATTTAATTCTAGCTAGCAAATTACCTTGCTGCACTAGCTTAACAGGTGGTCAGCCTGCCACGCAGTTTCCTCATGTAATGTAATAGGCCATAATCGGTGTCCAAAAATACCGATTACCAATTTGTTATGAAAACTTGAAATCGGCCCTAATTAATCGGCCATGCCGATTTAATCGGCCAACCTCTAGTACACACACTCACACACCTCCAATTATGGCCTCAAGTTTAAAGCGTAGGCTTGTAGGGCTTTGTAACTTATCCTGTGCCTCTCTACCCCCACCCACAACTACCAGGCCCGCAGTGTCCAGCTCAAGCCTGTAGTCATCAGTGAGAGGGTCCTGGGCTTTGACCACTCCAACACTACCAACAATACGTAAGTACCACATTGTCATCCACTACTCATTGTCATCCACTACTCTCCACCACCCACAAGTTGGAGGAAATCAAAACACCAATAAACAAGTTAGCCTTTGTTTACCTTATTTATTTGTAATCTGAGTAATCCCTAGCTAAGTGAATGAGGTGTGTGTCCTGTAGGCTCTGTTAGCAGTGTATGTGTTTGCTGGAGGAGAGTCTACTCTAGCTCAGAGGTGTCTGTTCAGAGCACGTCTCCTGACGCTCACAGTTCATGGAGACCACCCCTACACTGCTACACTAATAAGCCTAATCCTGTAAGGCTATACCTACCCACTCCCAACTCCAAGACCTCTACTGCTTGAGGGGATTAACTCTCTCTCTCTCACACACACACACACACACACACACACACACATACACACACACACACACACAGAGAGCTGTCTAGGTTTGCAGGGCAGTTCCTACAGAGCGCGCTCAAAATCAATACTTCCTTCTTTGGCCCCACCGATGTGCACACCGCTTTCAGGTATCTATCATTCAAATCATTCTCACAATTTACCTATCAACCAACTAACTATTCAATCACTTCGCCTCCCCTTTCTTCAGTCAGCATCTGTTGGCCCAATGGATGTGCGGAGTGGGAGACCATCATTCTGCCATGAACCATGAAATAGAGGCTCTGTCTGCTTTCACCAGCCTGGTCAGTACCTATCACACTATCTGTTTGTGTGTGACCCTGTTGTTTCTCTCAGTATGGTGAGGACCACCCCCAGAGACTAATTTCTGCACTCCATTACCCAGCAGGCAGTGCATGTGGAGCGCTCTATAAGGAAAGGCGGGGACCCGCTCACAGCTGAGGTAATAACAGACTATTCTCTTTTTGTGTATTAAATAAGGTCTGGAAGAGGTGACCATTAAGACCTCTTCTGTCTGTCTCCTCTTTCCACATGGTCAGTCTCTTTCTCCCTCAGCTGAGACCACTCTGGAGCAGCTGGCCCTGGTCACAGGCATTAGGACACCAAGCCACAGGTAACACGGAAGAGAAGCACCACACCCCTACCATCCCACCGTGTGTGTGCCCACGTGTATTAGTAGACATGAATCTAAACATGGGCTCGTTCTGGTCTCTTAGTGACAGGCTCCTGGATTTCAAACAGAAGCTGATGGAACAGAGAGAGGCAGTTAACGCCAAACCAGACAACACACGCACAGAAACAGTGAACAAAGAAGAAGCAGAGGGGACATCTAAAGGAGAGGAGGCTGTGGCAGTCCAGGAGATCACCAGCGAGGTGCTCTCAGTAGAGGCAGGTCACAATGAGAACCCAGCCAACAGACAGTGGACTGCCATCAACTGGAGCCCATTGAGGAGAACGTAGAGGTGGGCTCAGTAGTAGAGAGTGGAGCTTTTGGATAATCCAGTGAGGGAGATGAAGACCGAGCTTCCCCAGAGGCTGAGCAGCACACAGGGGACAGAGGATGGAGAGGCAGAATTGATGGTTACTGAGGAAACTGAGCCAGTATAGAGGAGAGTCTGACACAAAATGGAGGTTTGGAATCTGACGGAAACAAATCAGACAGTGAGATGGAGATAGTCAATGATAAGGCAGGGTCAGATGTGAACAGATCACCATCGACCAAGCAAAACTAACCCTGACCACAGCAGAGGGTGAGATGCTAGCTAACGGAACATCTGTCAGAGAGGGAGGATTTTTTTTTTAAAGGATTAACAGAAAAAATAACCAAAGAGAAGCCATAGGACAGACAAGGCAGTAGCATATTAAAGGGGCTGTTGATTCAGCTGGATCAGAATCCTGAGAGCAGATGGCTGTGGAGGATGAAAGGGGAAAACGAGGAGAAAGAATATAGAAGTGTGCCGTTCTCTTTTATCTGGGTTGTTTACTGATATTGGGAGAGAACTTATTTGGTCTTTATCACCAACGTTTTGGCATCACTGTCCCATCAGGGTTTATGAAACATGTAACTTCATTGACTTTTAAATAAACCATTTCAGAAAAAATCTTACTGCTGTTATCTGATTTAGTCACAGATTGCATATAATTGAATGTGAATTCATACAACTGAATAAAAACATGAGCTGGCGCACACCAAGATAAAATAATTTATGTGGAGGTGTTGACTAATGGCAAATAAACTATAAAAAGAGTTGTGCACTCCATAAACTCCCAGTAATTTATATATGGAGTGTGCGACTCTATTTTTATAGTTTATCATTCTTACAACTGAACCAAAGTATGAATTTAAAAAATTTACATTTCATACTTACAATGCATTCAGAAAGTATTCAGACCCCTTTACCTTTTCCACTTTTTGTTACGTTACAGCCTTATTCTCAAATATATTTTTTTTAAATCACATCAATCCACACACAATACCCCATAATGACAAAGCAAAACAATTGTTTTTTTAAATGTTTGCAAAATCACGCTTACATAAGTATTCAGACCCTTTACTTCATACTTTGTTGAAGCAGTGATTTACAGCCTCAAGTCTTCTTGGGTATTCATCAAGTATTTTGCTCCATTCATCTTTCCCTCGATCCTGACTAGTCTCCCAGGCCCTGCCCCTGAAAAACATCCCAACAACATGATGCTGCCACCATGCTTCACCATAGGGATGGTGCCTGGTTTCCTCCAGACGTGACACTTGGCATTCAGGCCAAAGAGTTCAATCTTGGTTTCATCAGACCAGAGAATCTTGTTTCTCGTGGTCTGAGAGTCTTTTAGTTAACTTATGGCAAACTGCAAGCGGGCTGTCATGTGCTTTTTACTGAGGAGTGGCTTCCATCTGGCCACTCTACCATAAAGGCCTGATTGGTGGAGTGCTGCAGAGATGGTTGTCCTTCTAGAATGTTCTCCCATCTCCACAGAGGAGCTCTGTCAGTGACCATCGGATTCTTGGTCACCCCACTGACCAAGGCCCTTCTCTCCCGATTGCTTAGTTTGGCCGGGCGGCCAGCTCTAGGAAGAGTCTTGGTGGTTCCAAACTTTCATTTAAGAATGATGGAGGCTGTGTTCTTGGTGATCTTCAATGCTGCGGACATTTCTTGGTACCCTTCCCCAGATCTGTGCCTTCGACACAATCCTGTCTCGGACCTCTACGGACAATTCCTTCGACCTCATTAATTGGTTTTTGCACTGTCAACTGTGGGACCTTTATATAGACAGGCGTGTGCTTCTCCAAATCATGTAAAATCAATTGAATTTACCAAAGGGGGACTCCAAGTTGTAGAAACATCTCAAGGTTGATCAAGGGAAACTGGAAGAAAAGTAACAATGTGGAAAAGGGAAGAGGTCTGAATACTTTCCACATGACGTGTGTCATGTGTATGTATGTTTGTGTATATATATTATACTTGTGTTTATCCACAGATGAATAAACACAAGTTATACAGCACTCACACACAGCAGCCTGAGAGTCTATATAAATCCAACTTAGCGAACAGGATGTCCAGGATCCCACAATCCTATTTTAATGGACTGGAAACCATAGACTACTTCATCATTATCTCTCCATCGTCCACTCTAATAATTCCTTCATCCTCCACCCCTTCCTCTCAGCACTGTGGTTTCCTCTGTATGATCGGGGCAGTGTTGATAATGGGGTTCTGGCACCTCAGCCAAGGTTGATTGTGGGAGTTTTTTTAGGCTGCTGGGATTGAAAGCGTTGTGGCAGTGTAATTGAAGACGTCTGGCTGGGCATGGGAATTGCCACTCCTTATATATATGTATACACACACAGCCTGACTGAGGGAGGTTAAGGGTCAAACACCTCCAGAGACAGTGGATCATATGAATCTCATTTGATTTCTACTGTGTATCTTGAGTTCTCTATGAAACATCCTGAAGGAAAAGGCAATTGTTTAAAGGCAAGGTTTCACATGTGCGTGCGCACACACACACAGACCTGTCCTGTATACCAGCTGTTTCCTGTCATAGTCAGTAAAGGCAGTGTTTCTCTACTCTGGTTTTTACACATCAGGCTGTTTTACAGGGCCTTCCCCCAATGCATCAGGTAGAAAAGAGTTGGCCTCGACACAGCTCACTTCCCCTCCAGATTACATCCCACATATGAATACAACAGTAGTTCATTAGTCCATCTGCAGAGACCCACATTGTCTTCTGTATTACTTCCCCACACACAACAAACCTACCTCATTTTCAGTCAGCACGGTGAAGTCAAGCTGTCTCAGTACCGCCAACTCCCCTTAGGAGAACAAAGGGTTGTACACACTGCACAGCTCCATTGAGATCTAGACAGGAATACAGTTTACATGACATACAGTATAGTATGGAATACATTGTCATTGCACACCACACTGCTCCATGGGGATCTAGAGTGGGCCAGGATAAACTGTGAAGCTGTGTCTTTTGAGAGAGAGCATGTGTGCCTGTAGTGATTCCAACAGCAGTAAAAGCATGACAAGCTGGTAATGAGCTGTTACACAGGAAAAAGAGGCTAGATCATAATACACAGACTCTGGCGGGCCGTTGGGGCTTCAGGGGGCCAGTTCCCCTCCCTCAGGCCCTGGGTGACAGCCTGCTGCTGGATCCGCTCCAGCCTCTGGGGAGTCTGTCTTTACCACAGAAAGGAACTCTTATCATAGTGTCAATGAGCTTGATGCCTTGATAAGCTCCTTTCCTGAGGACGGCTCACCTCTCACAGTTCTGGGTGACTTTAACCTCCCCACGTCTACCTTTGACTCATTCCTCTCTGCCTCCTTCTTTCCACTCCTCTCCTCTTTTGACCTCACCCTCTCACCTTCCCCCCCTACTCACAAGGCAGGCAATACGCTCAACCTCATCTTTACTAGATGCTGTTCTTCCACTAACCTCATTGCAACTCCCCTCCAAGTCTCCGACCACTACCTTGTATCCTTTTCCCTCTCGCTCTCATCCAACACTTCCCACACTGCCCCTACTCGGATGGTATTGCGCCGTCCCAACCTTCGCTCTCTCTCCCCCGCTACTCTCTCCTCTTCCATCCTATCATCTCTTCCCTCTGCTCAAACCTTCTCCAACCTATCTCCTGATTCTGCCTCCTCAACCCTCCTCTCCTCCCTTTCTGCATCCTTTGACTCTCTATGTCCCCTATCCTCCAGGCCGGCTCGGTCCTCCCCTCCCGCTCCGTGGCTCGACGACTCATTGCGAGCTCACAGAACAGGGCTCCGGGCAGCCGAGCGGAAATGGAGGAAAACTCGCCTCCCCTGCGGACCTGGCATCCTTTCTCTCCCTCCTCTCTACATTTTCCTCCTCTGTCTCTGCTGCTAAAGCCACTTTCTACCACTCTAAATTCCAAGCATCTGCCTCTAATCCTAGGAAGCTCTTTGCCACCTTCTCCTCCCTCCTGAATCCTCTTCCCCTCCCCCTCCTCCCTCTCTGCAGATGACTTCGTCAACCATTTTGAAAAGAAGGTCGACGACATCCGATCCTCGTTTGCTAAGTCAAACGACACCGCTGGTTCTGCTCACACTGCCCTACCCTGTGCTCTGACCTCTTTCTCCCCTCTCTCTCCAGATGAAATCTCGCGTCTTGTGACGGCCGGCCGCCCAACAACCTGCCCTCTCGACCCTATCCCCTCCTCTCTTCTCCAGACCATTTCCGGAGACCTTCTCCCTTACCTCACCTCGCTCATCAACTCATCCCTGACCGCTGGCTATGTCCCTTCCGTCTTCAAGAGAGCGAGAGTTGCACCCCTTCTGAAAAAACCTACACTCGATCCCTCCGATGTCAACAACTACAGACCAGTATCCCTTCTTTCTTTTCTCTCCAAAACTCTTGAACGTGCCATCCTTGGCCAGCTCTCCCGCTATCTCTCTCAGAATGACCTTCTTGATTGATCCAAATCAGTCAGGTTTCAAGACTAGTCATTCAACTGAGACTGCTCTTCTCTGTATCACGGAGGCGCTCCGCACTGCTAAAGCTAACTCTCTCTCCTCTGCTCTCATCCTTCTAGACCTATCGGCTGCCTTCGATACTGTGAACCATCAGATCCTCCTCTCCACCCTCTCCGAGTTGGGCATCTCCGGCGCGGCCCACGCTTGGATTGCGTCCTACCTGACAGGTCGCTCCTACCAGGTGGCGTGGCGAGAATCTGTCTCCTCACCACGCGCTCTCACCACTGGTGTCCCCAGGGCTCTGTTCTAGGCCCTCTCCTATTCTCGCTATACACCAAGTCACTTGGCTCTGTCATAACCTCACATGGTCTCTCCTATCATTGCTATGCAGACGACACACAATTAATCTTCTCCTTTCCCCCTTCTGATGACCAGGTGGCGAATCGCATCTCTGCATGTCTGGCAGCCATATCAGTGTGGATGACGGATCACCACCTCAAGCTGAACCTCGGCAAGACGGAGCTGCTCTTCCTCCCGGGGAAGGACTGCCCGTTCCATGATCTCGCCATCACGGTTGACAACTCCATTGTGTCCTCCTCCCAGAGCGCTAAGAACCTTGGCGTGATCCTGGACAACACCCTGTCGTTCTCAACTAACATCAAGGCGGTGGCCCGTTCCTGTAGGTTCATGCTCTACAACATCCGCAGAGTACGACCCTGCCTCACACAGGAAGCGGCGCAGGTCCTAATCCAGGCACTTGTCATCTCCCGTCTGGATTACTGCAACTCGCTGTTGGCTGGGCTCCCTGCCTGTGCCATTAAACCCCTACAACTCCGCAGAACGCCGCAGCCCGTCTGGTGTTCAACCTTCCCAAGTTATCTCACGTCACCCCGCTCCTCCGCTCTCTCCACTGGCTTCCAGTTGAAGCTCGCATCCGCTACAAGACCATGGTGCTTGCCTACGGAGCTGTGAGGGGAACGGCACCTCAGTACCTCCAGGCTCTGATCAGGCCCTACACCCAAACAAGGGCACTGCGTTCATCCACCTCTGGCCTGCTCGCCTCCCTACCACTGAGGAAGTACAGTTCCCGCTCAGCCCAGTCAAAACTGTTCGCTGCTCTGGCCCCCAATGGTGGAACAAACTCCCTCACGACGCCAGGACAGCGGAGTCAATCACCACCTTCCGGAGACACCTGAAACCCCACCTCTTTAAGGAATACCTAGGATAGGATAAAGTAATCCTTCTCACCCCCCTTAAAAGATTTAGATGCACTATTGTAAAGTGGCTGTTCCACTGGATGTCATAAGGTGAATGCACCAATTTGTAAATCGCTCTGGATAAGAGCGTCTGCTAAATGACTTAAATGTAAATGTAATGTGTTTACACTTATCTAATCCTTTCAGGTTTAGTGTGTAGCTTAGAGGCTGAAAGTAAGGGGACTGGGCGAAGGGACTGGACGGGGCACAACATAATTCATTAGAGTTCTTCAACTGACCTCTACACTCCAACCAGAAGTCTGCACAACTCAGTCCAGCCCTACAGGGGGAGAAAGAGGGACGTGAGCAACGGTTTATCATTTTGTGTCAACTGCCTTGACTAGATAGGCCTACTGTCCAACTTGTACAATACATTATAACAGGGAATGACATGCTAGGCTAAGGGAACAGTCAGGATAGTCATGGATTTTAATAGTGTTCTTCTTACATTATTGTTTGGTCCTGTCCGTGTTGGTGGCACCTTTTATTTTATTAAATACATCAAATAGATGGTTTCCAGGTGTTTGATGCCATTCCATTTGCTCCGTTCCAGCCATTTTATGAGCCGTCCTCCCCTCAGCAGCCTCTACTGGTGTCGGCATGTCCCGGTATCTGCCGGGCCGTGTGAGGCTTCCCTCAGTGGGGTGCTCCCTTACGTCGCTGGACCACTTGTTACCTCTGTTTCACATCCATAGTCACGAGAAGTAGGGGTGTTGCAGCACCCCTGAAAAATCAGAATTAAAATATATATCAAATGCAATCACAAAAGTAGTGCACTGGGCCTTTACTAGTATTTGTAGACTTTACCTGTGTAACTTTACGTCCGTCCCCTCGCCCATACCCGGGCGCGAACCAGGGACCCTCTGCACACATCAACAATAGTCACCCACGAAGCATCGTTACCCATCACTCCACAAAAGCTGCGGCCCTTGCAGAGCAAGGGGAACTACTACTTCAAGGTCTCAGAGCAAGTGACGTAACCGATTGAAACGCTATTTAGCGCGCACCGCTAACTAAGCTAGCCGTTTCACATCCGTTACACCTGGGCAAAAGCTATGAACAAAGACAAAAAAACATCCACATCAAATGTAATATTTTTCTTGATCAAACAACATGTGCAGTGTTAATTTACCATCCTTACAAACCACTTAATGTAAATGTACATTACTGTGGTGTACATAGGCTGGACATCTAGGTTTGTACCTGTAGACTTCCTATCACCATGTAGAAAAACAATGTACAATACAGTAATTGAGTACACTGAGACATCAAGTGGTTTGTGATGTGGCTCAGTTGGTAGAGCATGGCGCTTGCAATGCCAGGGTTGTGGGTTCAGATTCCATGGGGGATCAGTATGAAAATCTAGGCACTCACTATTGTAAGTTGCTTTGGATATTTGTGTCTACTTGAATGGAAAAGGAACGAATAGATTGTTTCAGTTTTCACATAGAAATAAGTTGCATTTGTACATTTTTTCAAGAAACTGGAAAACATATAAAGCAAGTATTTCTATATTCCACAAGTATTATCAGATTAACTGTTTGGTGCAGATATTTATCAGGCTCAATTAGAAAATGCTGGTAAACACTCATACATTTAGTTACATTTTTTAACAAAAGTAGTGCACTGGGCATTTACCAGTCCTATATTAGCCGACTGATATAGAAGTCTTCAGAGCTGGAAAAAGAAATCGCAGCACCCCTACCATTAACTACTTCAGGTGGATATGTCCACATCTGGACCAATTCGTTTAGGTAGCTAACATTATCTATCTATCTTGCTACATACAATATAGATAGATTAGACACATTAGTGAATGATACCGATACTCTCACGTATGATCGAATGGGTCTATGTTTTTATTTTTAAGGGATAAAACAAAATGCTATTTCCATGTATAGCAGCACATGGGGGAACTGTTTTGAAAGTGGTGAAAGCGTAGCATCTTTTGCTTCCGGCCAAAATACCAGCAACAGTGTGTGAAAACGTTGTGAAGACTTACAGAAAACATTTGACCTCTGTCATTGCCAACAAAAGGTATATAACAAAGTATTGAGAAACTTTTCTTATAGACCAAATACTTATTTTCCACCATAATTTGCAAATAAATTCATTAAAAATCCTCGACAATGTGATTTTGAGCTGGACCACCATTTTTTTTTCATTTTTTCTGTTTTTTTCTGTCTGTCATAGTTGAAGTGTACCTATGATGAAAATTACAGGCCTCTCATCTTTTTAAGTGGGAGAACTTGCACAATTGGTGGCTGAATAAATAATTTTTTGCCCCACTGTACATTATCACACACACCCAATTAAAATGCAAGTGCACTGGTTTTGACCAGCTCTGGTCATAAGTAGTGCACTATATAAAGTGAAAAGGAAGCAGACAGATATTACTTAGT
Organism: Oncorhynchus keta; assembly: GCF_023373465.1. Classification (NCBI taxonomy): domain Eukaryota; kingdom Metazoa; phylum Chordata; class Actinopteri; order Salmoniformes; family Salmonidae; genus Oncorhynchus; species Oncorhynchus keta. The sequence continues at coordinate 22,239,939 of NC_068445.1, forward strand.
AGAACAGTAGTTCCAAACTTCATGCTCTGCCTCCCCTCTTATAGCTCTGTGTCTGGGGGAGCTGTTAATAAATCCACACCAGCAGCATATGAAGAAATTCAATTGGATGTTAGACTGGGAGGGCATGCTGTCTCCCTCAAGCCTCGTATCACTGCTGGACAAACACTACTTCCCCAAGTGGCTACAGTATGTACAATACAGGTCAGAAGTTTTAGAACACCTACTCATTCAAGGGTTTTTCTTTATTTTTACTATTTTCTACATTGTAGAATAATAGTGAAGACATCAAAACTATGAAATAACACATATGGAATCATGTAGTAACCAAAAAAGTGTTAAACAAATCAAAATATATTTCAAATAGCCACCTTTTGCCTTGACAGTTTTGCACACTTTTGGAATTCTCTCAACCAGCTTCATGAGGTAGTCACCTGGAATGCATTTCAATTAACAGGTGTGCCTTCATTTGTGGAATTTCTTTCCTTCTTGATGCATTTGAGCCATTCAGTTGTGTTGTGATAAGATGGGGGGAGTATACAGAAGAGAGTCCTATTTGGTAAAAGACCAAGTCCATATTATGGCAAGAACAGCTCAAATAAGCAAAGAGAAATGACAGTCCATCATTACTTTAAGACATGAAGTTCAGTCAATATGGAACATTTTAAGAACTTTGAAAATTTCTTCAAGTGCAGTCGCAAAAACCATCAAGTGCTATGATGAACTGACTGTCATGAGGACCACCACAGGAAAGGAAGACCCACATTTACCTCTGCTGTAGAGGATAAGTTCATTAAGAGTTACCAACCTCAGAAATTGCAGCCCAAATAAATGCTTCAGAGTTTCAAGTAAAAGACACATCAACTGTTCAGAGGAGAAAGTGTGAATCAGGCCTTCATGGTCGAATTGCTGCAAAGAAACTACTCAAGGACACCAATAAGAAGAGACTTGCTTTGACCAAGAAACACAAGCAATGGACATTAGACCAGTGTAAATGTGTCCTTTGGTCTGGAGTGAGATGCGTTGTGGGTGAACGGATGATCTCTGAATGTGTATTTCCCACCGTAAAGCATGGAGAAGGTGGGGGTGCTTTGATGGTGACACTGTGATTTATTTGGAATTCAAGGCAGACTTAACCAGCATGGCTACCACATCATTCTGCAGTGATACACCATCCCATCTGGTTTGGGCTTAGTGGGACTTTCATTTGTTTTTCAACAGGACAATGACCCACCTCCGGGCTGTGTAAGGGCAATTTGCCAAGAAGCAGAGTGATGGAGTGCTGCATCAAATGACCTGGCCTCCACAATCACCCAACCTCAACCAAATTGAGATGCTTTGGGATGAGTCGGACCGCAGAGTGAAGGAAAAGTAGCCAACAAGTGCTCAGCATATGTGGTAACTCCTTCAAGACTGTTTGAAAAGCATTACAGGTGAAGCTGGTTGAGAGAATGCCAAGAGTGTACAAAGCTGTCATCAAGGAAAAGGGTGGCTATTTGAAGAATATCAAATATAAAATGTTGATTTGTTTAACACTGTTTTGGTTACATGATTCCATATGTGTTATTTCATAGTATTTTACAATGTAGAAAATAGTACAAATAAAGAAAAACACTTTAATGAGTAGGTCTTTTAAAACTTTTGACCAGTAGTGTATGTGTGTGAGAAAGCACATTGACTTACTCATTTATGATTACCGTTGCTGTTGCTTAGACCTAAAATAGTAGGGTAATTGCAGATAACTCTTTTTTGTAGGTGCTGTGTTCGTGGCTCAGTAACAGTCCTACCTATGAGGAGATTACTAGGTGGTACTTGGGCTGGAAGTCCATGTTCAGTGATGCTGTTCTGGCTCATCCACTCAAAGGACAAGTTTGTTCAACCAATGAATTCATTAAATTAATTGATAAAGCCCTTCTTACATCAGCTGATGTCACAAAGTGCTGTACAGAAACCCAGCCTAAAACAGCAAGCAATACAGGTGTAGAAGCACAGTGGCTAGGAAACACACCCTAGAAAAGCCAGAACCTAGGAAGAAACCTAGAGAGGAACCAGGCTATGTGGGGTGGCCAGTCCTCTTCTGGCTGTGCTGGGTGGAGATTATAACAGAACATGGCCAAGATGTTCAAATGTTCATAGATGACCAGCAGGGTCAAATAATAATAATCACAGTGGTTGTCGAGGGTGCAACAGGTCAGCACCTCAGGAGTAAATGTCAGTTGACTTTTCATAGCCGATCATTCAGAGTATCTCTACCTCTCCTGCTGTCTCCAGAGATTTGAAAACAGCAGGTCTGGGACAGGTAGCATGTCCGGTGAACAGGTCAGGGTTCTATGGCCGCAGGCAGAACAGTTGAAACTGGAGCATCAGCACGGTCAGGTGGACTGGGGGCAGCAAGGAGTCATCAGGCCAGGTAGTCCTGAGGCATGGTCCTAAGGCTCAGGTCCTCCAAGAGGGAAAAAGAGAGAATTAGAGAGAGCATACTTAAATTCACACAGGACACCGGATAAGACAGGATAAATACTCCAGATATAACAGGCTGACCCTAGCCCCCCGACACAAACTACTGCAGCATAAATACTGGAGGCTGGAGGGGTCAGGAGACACTGTGGCCCCGTCCGACGATACCCCCGGACAGGGTCAAACAGGCAGGATATAACCCCACCCACTTTACCAAAGCACAGCCCCCACACCACGAGAGGGATATCTTCAACCACCAACTTACCATCCTGAGACAATGAAGCTCTGGACATCATGAACCGCACTCTCTCCTCTAGCCTAGGTTAGTATTACAAACACACACACACACACAGCACCAGACAACATGAACTGAGAACTGACCTTTGTATAGGTTAATATTTGGTATTTATTAGGATCCCCATTAGCTGTTGCAAAAGCATCTACTACTCTTCCTGGGGTCTACAGTATGATACTCACCCTTCTCATTCTCCTTCTGTAGGCGGGGGGTACATGCAGCCTGGTACCTGTGAGAACATAGCGTATCTCACACACACAGAGCACCGTAAGGACTTCCAGTACGAGGCTTTCCAAGAGCGTCGGGGATGCTGCGAGCGTGGCACAGTGTGGCATCAGTGCCAGCCTGTCCACCAACGACCTTATCCAGACCAAGGCTGAGGAGAACAACATTGTCTTCATGCCTCTGGTTGCCAAACAGCTGTACACCTTCGGACATATCCTCATCTACATCGGGAGAGAAGACCTGAGTCCCTACGTCCCTACAGAGTCTCATCGATATGGCCAAGTGATGGAGGGTGCCATTGGGGAGGAGAGGTCACTGGAATATGTCATTGGGAACCATGAATAAATGATTTTTGGACTTTCTATTTTAGACTCCTTTTTTTAAATTGTTAGACTCACCGCTGCAAGCCAAGAGTGGGAGTTTAAATAGTTAACTGATAATTCCAGATAAGCATTTTTGCTGACTGAAACCCTTGTGTATACCTACCACTGTGGTGCAAATTATATATATATATATATTTTTTTTACTAAACAAAAATATAAACACAACATGTAAAGTGTTTGTCCCATGTTTCATGAGCTGAAATAAAATATGTCTGAAATTTTCCATATGCACAAAAAGCTTATTTCATGAAAAGCTTACATCCCTGTTAGTCAGCATTTCTAATTTTACAAGATAATCCATCCACCTGACAGGTGCGGTGGCCTCACAACTGCAGACCAAGTGTAACCACGCCAGCCCAGGACCTCCACGTCTGGCTTCTTCAATTGCAGGATCTGAGACCCAACAGCTGATGAAACTGAGTATTTATGTCTGTAATAAAGCCATTTTGTGGGAAAAAACTCATTCTGATTGGCTGGGCCTGGCTCCCCAGTGAGTAGGCCCATGCCCTCCCAGGCCCACCCATGGCTGTGCCCCTGTCCAGTCATGTGAAACCATAGATTAGGGCCAAATTAGTTAATTTCAATTGACTGATTTCCGTCTATGAACTGTAACTCAGTAAAATTGTTGAAATTGCATTTATATTTTTGTTCAGTATAGACGAGAACAGACCGAGACAGTCGAGATACTGTACTCTCTGAGGTTCGGGGCTCCAGTACCATAAGAAGCGGTATGCATCTCTCCTCGCTAAACTACCTGCTGTTGTCGCCACCAACGAAGAAGGTCGTTTACCCATAGTGCTTTGCTTTGGAACTGGAAACAAAGTGTCTTTAGAACAACTTGTGCACGAGATTTATGGTTAAATTAATTCTGATTTAGTTTTTCGTATTTTATTTCGTTTTGGTGAGTATGTGTGTTGCCTGTAATATTTGTTATTGCTACTTTGATAGCTACCTAGTTTGTGCATTTGCTAACTTTAGCTGGCTCGCTTGACACAAAGCTCCAACCTGGCTTGCCTAATAAATCTGACTTTTATACCAATACTTGATATACAGTCAAACATAGCATTGCAAAATCGTCGAAGTGTTCCTTAAAAGCAAGAATGTAGAATAAAATTACATTTGAACTAAATTGTGCGGTAGCCCAACCGGCCGCAAGATGGAGCTATGATGTATTTTATTCTACGTCGTTTGTCAATGTGCTCAGCCAGCAATACACTGGTGTCCCCCATCGACCGACTCGTACATAAAACATCCTCCATTTAGGCTGGAAATGCGTCGTTTTTCTCCTTAACTTGATTGAATGACTTCTCGTTGGAAAAAAATCAAATATGCGTACTTCCTTATAAAACAAATTCTCACAATTGTCAGATATTCTTGATGTTGCACACCGCGTGAGGCTGTTGTTTACTGCTGGCTAAATTCACACCGCAACATCAGGAAGTAAGTTTTTCAGCACGACAACGTCAATACTGGACTTTAACTAGGCAAGTCAGTAAGGAAAACATATTCTTATTTACAATGATGAGGGCCTACCAAAAGGCCTCCTGTGGGAGCTGGGATTAAAAATATAGGACAAAACAAGAGAGATCTAAGACAACATAGCATGGCAGCAACACCACATAACAACATACAAACGTTATTTGGCACGGACAACAACAGCACAAAGGCAAGAAGGTAGAGCCAACACATCACACGAAGCAGCCACAACTGTCAGTGTCCATGATTGAGTCATTGAATGAAGAGATAAAACTGTCCAGTTGGAGTGTTTTTTGCAGCTCGTTCCAGTCCTTAGCAGGAGCGAACTGAAAAGAGGAGTGACCCATGGATGCGTGTGCTTTGGGGACCTTTAACAGAATCTGACTGGTGTTGTATATGGAGGATGAGGGCTGCAGTAGGTATCTCAGATGGGGGGGGGTTATAAATAAGCATCAGCCAGTGGGTCTTTCGACAGGTATACAGAGATGACCAGTTTACAGAGGAGTATAGAGTGCAGTTATGTGTCCTCTAAGCAGCATTGCTGGCAAAGCTGCTGGCCGAATGGTAAAGAACGTCTAGCTGCTTGAGAGCACCCTTACCTTCCAATAGTATATTACCCTGTGGGTTGCCTGGGAACCCAACATTGCATTGAATTCTACACCTGGCAGAAATGTGCAATTGAATCAGGGAAGTTTACTCTCAGGACCTCTACAAGACAGAGTGTTGGATAAAAAGATATTTAAACTTACTTTACCGGTTGTCCATGTGGCTGGTCCTTTTGCAGGTAGGAATTAGACAATATATCAACAGGGAAATATAATCAAATCAACTATTCATAGTGCTGGTAGTACATTCAGATTGCTGTCACTTGAAGCATGTACATGATGACAATACATGTGTGCATATGTAACAGTATAGCTTCTGTCCCTCTCCTCACCCCAACCTGGGACCCTCTGCACACATCAACCTGGGACCCTCTGCACACATCAACTACAGTCACGCACGAAGCATCGTTACCCATCGCGCCACAAAAGCCACGGCCCTTGCAGAGCAAGGGGAACAACTACTTCTAGGTCTCAGAGCGAGTGACGTCACCAACTGAAACACTATTAGTGCGCACCACCGCTAACTAGCTAGCCATTTCACATCGGCCACACCATACTTGCCGAGTTCTGCATATGCTTCAGGTGATAGAAATATGAAAGCACTGCCAGCACTTTAATAAGGTGACTTAATTATACTTTCCTGTGGATATATAGTATCGCATTCTTACCTTCCAAAGGACCAACAGCGATAACAACTGGTAGAATATGTTTCGGCTAGGCTCACTGCGTGGACACCTAGAGGTAACTAGGGGTCTAGGCGCTAACTGTGCAGTTGTACCTTCATCCACTCAATTTTTTGGGGACAAAATATCAACAGGAAAGTATTGTTTACCCTACTTTTTAGATCGCCCATACTACCGTTGAAATTTAAATCACCTGGCAAAAGCATGTAAGCCCCTAAACACTTTGGTTACAGGTAGGCGTTTTCTTCTGTCTTGTGTTCAGCAGCTGCCTTTGGTCAGAAGAAAACGTATTGATTGCCAGACATAGACCCATGTTTTGAAGACGGGTTAAGAACACTATCCTGTGGATATTTTGTCTCAAATTTAGACCAACTGAAGGACCCAACACCACAGACAATTGGCAGAGGTCAAATGAAGTTTATTCAACATTCGGACTTGTAGAGGGACAGTTTGGAATTGTTGAACATAAATGTGCATGGCGTTTCCTACATAATTTGAAAGCATCACCAAGTTTCGTACCTACATCGTGGCTAGTGCTGGGCGATTAACCACCATTTTGGTGGGGCGGGGGGGTATTAAACAACTAATTGACCAATATCAGTTCAATTACTTGAATTCCATTCAGTTTGAGTTTTTTTTGTGAGCCCAGTGCTGTTTTCTAGAACAAAATCAAATCATCCACGAGAGAAATCAAGGCAAGAACTGTGTGGGACGCTGGGCTGAAGGGAATTGTAGTTTTCATTAAGGAACTATTCAACCTCGTCAGAGATCTTTTTATAATGACGAGATGCTCATGTCTCCGCCCTAACGATCGTTGTTGGGAAGGGGTCATTCCCAATTTGGGAAGGCAGGCGACAAGTTTAGCTCCAAGATAAACCCATAGAAATGCATTGGGATTATTTTGGACAGATTTTGGCAAGTGAAACCTTTCGCTTTGCCTCTTTTCCTTTCTGACCAAGTTCAGAGAAGAAACGTAGTTATTAACTACAATGACCATAATCCATTGCACCTGTTCTTTCCGGCTCGCACAGACTAATACCCCAACTACACCGCTCGCGTTGCATGTCGTCGTAATTGCTAGTCGTCGTAATACTATGAAAGTTTAGATGTCAATCACCATATAAGTCCAAAGATGAAAAAGCCTGGAAAGAGGAGAAATTACTAGAAATGATTCAGTTGACCATTTTATGTGTGGATTAATTGTTGGAGTAGAGGATCTTGTGCATTTCCAGATAAAATAACTCATTGTTTATATCCCAGGACAAATGAACTAGCAACATCAAGTTGGCAACTTTGTTTAATGCTTTTTGACCTGTCCCCAAATTAATGTAATTGGTTCAGAGTTTGTTTTGATATTTTATCCTGCGTGTCATGATCGCGTTTGGTGTGGGGGTACAAAATAAATTCATGCATGATGGCGCACGTGTGCAGCCGGTTTGGGTTCCTTGTAATACACGTTTACGCCTGCTACATTAGGTTTGATACACACTGACCGCATGAGAGAGGAATGAACACAACGATGAGAAGGAAAGACACAGTTCGTGAAAGTACTACTTTGAAAAACGAGTACAATTATTTAGTCAGACAGCTCTGCAGCATACAGCAGTCAAGCCTAGCTAAATTGGATGACTAAAGACAGTACAGAAATAACGTTAGATGGTTGTCTGGCTGCAACTGCCTGAGCTGAGATGAAGACTTTAAGGAATTAAAAATAATGAAGTGATAAGTAATATACACAACTGAAATATTGTATTATTTCATAGTAATGATGTTTATCCATTGTGGACAATGGAATATTTTCAATGTTTTGGCAATTGAATGTTTGCTATTTTTGGCTCAAATCTAACGGAAAACGAACCAGTCTCAAATAGCAGTAATCGCTCATCACATCTACCTAGCTAGATCCTCTCAGTTACTGACGTTGACTTTGTTTTTAGAACAATCATATGGTCACTTATGATTAACATTTGTTGAACTTTGGTAAATAGCTATTTATGTGAAATGCATTAGTAACAAATAAAAGAAAATGTTATTTGTCACACACATATGGTTAACAGATGTTAATGCGAGTGTAGTGAAATGCTTGTACTTCTAGTTCCGACAGTGCAGTAATATCTAACAAGTAATCTAACAATTCCCCACAACAACCTAATACTTACAAATCTAAAGGGGTGAATGAGAATATGTACATAACTATATGGATAAGCGATGGCCAAGCTGCATAGGGAAGGTGCAATAGGGAAGGTGCAATAGATGGTATAAAATACAGTTTATACATGTAATATATGTAAATATTATTTAGAGTGGCATTGTATTTTTTACTGGTCTGTTTCCATACCAAAAACCTGCTATAGTGTCCTAGACTAGTCTGACGTTGACCAGCCATGTCTGACGCCCTGAAGAAGCGCAAGTCGAAGGTTCTCCGCAGCGAGATGGGCACACCAGAGGTGAAACGTGGCCGTGGAGAGGGGGACCAGGTGAGCACTGGAGAGGAGGGGTGGACAGCAGGTACAGTGGAGGAAGGGAGGGGGGTGGGGGTCAAGATGGGAACTGCAGAGAGGATGGAGCATTACTGAAATTGACTACTTTGTTTTGTGTGTGTATTCAGGATGTACGTGTGTATAGTGAGGAGGTGGAGCTGCATGGCAGGGACCCAGAGGAGGACTACCAGCAATATAAACTAACCTGTGAAGCTCTGGCCCAACTGATGAACGATATCCAGGAGCTGAAAGCCAACGGCGCCAAGGATGGGGTAAGAAACATACACACACCATGGTTTTTGTTAGCTGGTAAATGCCGGCTTTTGGCCGATTTAAAATGTAATAAAAGCAACAAAAAAAAAGAAATGTAGCCGGCCATATTGTCTGGAGCTGCATATCATACCCCCGGATCTTGCGCTTAAGCACCATTCTCTCACTCCTTGGCATTGCCAACTGCCTTACGTGCATGCACCTGCTGCTGAGGTCTACGCTACTGTTGATTGTGAAGAGGGAGGACTTTTTCATTGATGTAAAGCGAAAGTTAGGCATACTCTCTATGTTGAATAGCGTGAAAGGGGCATGTCCTCTTTAGCGGGGCCAAATGCAGGCTACTGTGCAGCTGTATTCAGGTAGGAACTTTTATAAAAACATTTGTATTTATAATAGTTTGTTTTAGCATTATTATTGTATGTCGTTGTCGTAGGCCTATTGATTAATATAAACCCGTTCTTTAAATATGCAAAATGTGTTTAGTTTAAGATGGGTGTTAAGTAGGCTTGTTGTAAAATAGATAGAATGGCTTGTGAAAGTATTCACCCCCCCTTGGCATTTTTCCTATTTTTTTTACATTTTTTGAGGGGGGTTTGTATTATTTGATTTACACAACGTGTAAAGTTGAATGGGTTCCGCTGGTGTACAGCAATATTTGTCATGCCACAGATTCTCAATTGGATTGAGGTCTGGGCTTTGACTTGGCTATTCCAAGACCTTTAAATGTTTCCCCTTAAACAACTCAAGTTTTGCTTTAACAGTATGCTTAGGGTCATTGTCCTGCTGGAAGGTGAACCTCCGTCCCAGTCTCAAATTTCTGGAAGACTGAAACAGATTTCCCTCAAGAATTTCCCTGTATTTAGCGCCATCCATCATTCCTTCAAGTCTGACCAGTTTTCCAGTCCCTGACGATTAAAAAAAAAAAAAAAACAACAACAACGACAACAACGACAACAACAACAACAACATCCCCACAGCATGATGCTGCCATCACCATGCTTCACTGATGGTGTTCTCGGGTTGATGAGGGGTGTTGGATTTGCGCCAGACATAGCGTTTTCTTTGATGACCAAAAAGCTCAATATTAGTCTCATCTGACCAGAGGACCTTCTTCCATATGTTTGTGGAGTCTCCCACATGCCTTTTGGCGAACGCTAAATGTGTTTGATTATTTTTTTTCTTTAAGCAATGGCTTTTTTCTGGCCACTCTTCCGTAAAACCCGGCTCTGTGGAGTGTACAGCTTAAAGTGGTCCTATTGACAGATACTCCAATCTCCGCTGTGGAGCTTTGCATCTCCTTCAGGGTTATTTTTGGTCTCTTTGTTGCCTCTCTGATTAATGCCCTCCTTGCCTGGTCTGTGAGTTTTGGTGGGTGGCCCTCTCTTGGCAGGTTTGTTGTGGTGCCATATTCTTTCCATTTTTTAATAACGGATTTAATGGTGCTCCATGGGATGTTCTAAGTTTCAGATATTATTTTATAACCCAACCCTGATCTGTACTTCACAACTTTGTCCCTGACCTGTTTGGAGAGCTCCTTGGTCTTCATATTGCCCCTTGTTTAGTGGTGTTGCAGACGCTGGGGCCTTTCAGAAAAGGTTTATAATCTCAGCAAAAAAAGAAACATCCCTTTTTCAGGACCCTGTCTTTCAAAGATAATTTGTAAAGATCCAAATAAATTCACAGATCTTCATTGTAAAGGGTTTAAACACTGTTTCCCATGCTTGTTCAATGAACCATAAACAATTAATGAACATGCACCTGTGGAACGGTCGTTAAGACACTAACAGCTTACAGACGATAGGCAATTAAGGTCACAGTTGTGAAAACTTAGGACACTAAAGAGGCCTTTCCACTGACTCTGAAAAACACCCAAAAGAAGGATGTCCAGGGTCCCTGCTCATCTTTGTGAATGTGCCTTAGGCATGCTGCAAGGAGGCATGAGGACTACAGATGTGGCCAGGGCAATAAATTGCAATGTCTGTACTGTGAGACGCCTAAGACAGCGCTACAGGGAGAAAGGACGGATAGCTGATCGTCCTCGTAGTGGTAAACCATGTGTAACAACACCTGTACAGGATCGGTACATCCGAACATCACCACCTGTGGGACAGGTACAGGATGGCAACAACAACTGCCTGAGTTACACCAGGATTGCACAATCCCTCCATCAGTGCTCAGACTGTCCGCAGTAGAGAGGCTGGACTGAGGGCTTGTAGGCCTGTTGTAAAGGCAGGCCCTCACCAGACATCACCGACAACAACGTCGCCTATGGGCACAAACCCACTGTCGCTGGACCAGACAGGACTGGCAAAAAGTGCTCTTCATTGAGGAGTCGCAGTTTTGTCTCACCAGGGGTGATGGTCGGATTTGCATTTATCGTTGAAGGAATGAGCGTTACACCGAGGCCTGTAATCTGGAGCGGGATAGATTTTTGGGGTGAAGGGTCCGTCATGGTCTGGGGCAGTTTGTCACAGCATCATCTGACTGAGATTGTTGTCATTGCAGGCAATCTCAACGCTGTGCGTTACAGGGAAGACATCCTCCTCACTTATGTGGTACCCTTCCTGCAGGCTCATCCTGACATGACCCTCCAGCATGACAATTCCACCTGCCATACTGCTCGTTCTGTGTGATTTCCTGCAAGACAGGAATGTCAGTGTTCTGCCATGGCCAGTGAAGAGCCCGGATCGCAATCCTTTTTAGCACATCTGGGACCTGTTCGATCGGAGGGTGTGGGCTAGAGCCATTCCCCCAGAAATGTCCTGGAACTTGCAGGTGCCTTGGTGGAAGAGCGGGGTAACATCTCACAGCTAGAACTTGCAAATCTGGTGCAGTCCATGAGGACGAGACACTGCAGCACTTAATGAGGCTGGTGGCCACACCAGATACTGACTTAAACTTTTGGTTTTGACCCCCCCCCGTTTGTTCAGGGACATATTTTTCCATTTCTGTTAGTCACATGTCTTGAAACTTGTTCCGTTTATGTCTGTTGTTGAATACATATGCACACACCACTTTCCCGTTTTTGTTTATTTTTTAGAATTTTTTTAAACAAGTATTTATTTTTATTTTTTCACTTCACCAATTTGGACTATTTTGTATGTCCATTACATGAAATCCAAATAAAAATCTATTTAAATTACAGGTTGGAATGCAACAAAATAGGAAAAACGGCTAGAGGGATGAATAATTTTGCAAGGCACTGTATCATTAGCTTGTTGCTGTCATTTGTTGGATACTGTAGGCACTAGTCTTTCTTTATAATTGCTGCAATATAGCCTGCAGAAGAAACAAACTCCTTCATATGTGACCCTTTCGTCCACGCGCACAGACACGGCTGGCTGTTTAAACCTGTCTGAAAACAGCCTATATTATATCTTTGCCTATAAAAAATCTGAGCTGCATGCAATTGAACGAGTCACAGGAAGCATGCGCTCCTTTTGTTGCCTTTCTTGTAGAAAGAATAAAACAGGTTTGGGCGGATTATTTGAAACATTTACTAGCCTAACCCTGGTAATAATTAATTTTCTTCAATTGGCCATATAATCTAATTATCAATAGTAAAACTAGGCCTATGATACTTCATTAATGTAGACTCAGACAGAATATGTTGGATAGGAATTGCCTTTAGCAAAGCATTGCGGCTGGTTCTGGCCGATCCTCTCGAACTTGTCAGCAGCACTCCGAATTTCTCCATCAATTGGAGGAGTTTAAGGCTACTAGTAATTGGCACCAATATGTGAAGTCTGACTTTAGCCTATTACCAGTTGCATTTTTTCAATATGAAAATACTGAATGTGACTGACCTGCACATGTAGGAAAGTGTCCAGATGACTGTGTGCTTATTTACCAGTAGGATAGGTGTGAATGTTCTGAAAGATGAATTCCCTAAATTGATGTTGGTCATCTGCTAAGAGAGAAAGCAAGGATGTTTGGAAAGGGATATAATTTTCTTTAATTCAATTGAGTAGTTTTTATTCTGGTTGTGAGGACTAAACTGATATATCACACTTGTCTGCCAAATGTGTAGGTGTCCACATAATATTTAAATTGAGTAAGTGTGATCATAATAGTTATTTTAGCGATCCACAGTAGACGTCCTTGCTAATGAAAAGCCATCCCCCAATCCCACTGACATGAGCTGCTGAACAGCGCACTTGCACTAATTTATGGATGAGAAAGTAAACTTGCCTACTCCAAAACGTTTTAAATGTAGGCCATTCATATGAAATATGTGCGCTGTACTTTGTTTTAAGCATAATTGTATTCTAATCAGTTCTTGTTTTTTGGCTCTAACTGCGAACAGCATCTGTCAAACTCTGTAATGACTCTGAAAACACACGGCCGTTGGATTTTTGCAAACAGTACGTTATTCTGGCAGGAATGATCTCCCGCCATGTAAAAATGGACATGGCAGGGCCTCCATAGTGGTTGCAGCGGTCTAAGGCACTGCATCGCAGTGCTAGAGGCGTCCCCACAGACCCGGGTTCGATCCCAGACTGTCGCAGCCAGCCGTGACCGGGTGACCCATGAAACGGCGCACAATTGGCCCAGCATCGTCCGGGTTCGAGGAGGGTTTGGCCAGTCAAACGTATTTAATTATTTATTCCAACATTTATACTGGATATGTGTGCCAATAAAGTTCAACATTCACATTTTGCTACTATTTCTGTCAAGTCTACGCACACAATTTGATGCATACATTAGATAAATACAACTTATGCAATGCAACACAATGCTGCAAGGCAAACGCAGCGTTCCATTGGAAATGAATGTACTTCTGGTGTACCAAAACACAATGATGCTGTCTCACATTGAGGCATTACTTGACAAAAAGTAGCGCTGCGTGGGTGGACGGTCTAATGGGTTACGCACCCAATGCACATGGATGACATTTCTTAAAAGTCCGAATAATGTCAATCTTCCCAGTTGCTTGTTTGGCTGCAAATTTTCCTGGCGGGAAACCTTGACACAGACGCTCCTCAGTGTTAAAAGATAGTTGTTGCTCTGACCCCCATGTTGTCTGCCCTTCCCTCCAGTGTGCTGAGGTAGAACAGAAGAGGATGCAGAGCTGTATCCACTTTATGAGTCTGAAGAAACTCAACCGCCTGGCTCACATGAGACTGAAGAGGGGGAGAGACCAGACGCATGAGGTATATATATATATATATATATATATATATCTCTCTCTTTCACACTCACAGTTCCCTCTACACACACACACGGCAAAAGCAGTTATTGACTCTCCTCACCGCTCTCCCTCCTCCAGGGCAAGCAGAGAGTAGATGTGTTGCACCTGCAGCTCCAGAACCTGCTCTATGAGGTCATGCACCTGCAGAAGGAGATTAGCAAGTGTCTGGAGTTCAAGTCAGTAAAAGGGGGAGATGGGGTTCTAATTCGCATTTGTCCAGGAACGAGAAGCTTAAGTTTTGAGGCACAATGTCTAATGTTAATAGTATATTTTCAAAGTTGATGTTGTCCTCTGCGTGTGTGTGTCCAGGTCAAAGCATGAGGAGATAGATCTTGTGAGTATAGATGAGTTCTACCAGGAGGCCCCCCCTGAGGTATCCCGCACCCCCCTCACCAAGGATGACACCCACCAACTCACGCTGGCCAGGCTGGACTGGGAACTGGAGCAAAGGAAGAGGTGCCACACACATTGAGAAACCTTTCTTGCTCTGTAGATTAGCTGAGCAGTACATGAGCTCCCACTGTTGTGTGTGTGTGTGTGTGTGTAGGCTGGCTGAGCAGTACAAGGAGTCTCTCTCCAGTAAGGAGAAGATCCAGAAAGGCATTGAGGTGAAGAAGGAACACCTGAGTTCTCTACAGCCTGGACTCAACGCTATCATGCAGGTAACATACACTCTTTGTAACTCACACTCATGTGACCTTCCAGGCCTGAAGCCTAAACCTGTCCCCTTCCCCAGGCATCCCTCCCAGTCCAGGAGTATCTCTCCATGCCGTTTGAACAGACCCAGAGACAGACAGAGATCGCCCGCCACCTTCCCACCTCTCTCTATGTCCTACTGGTACAGGCCAGTGCTTACGGACAGGCCTGCGGTGAGCGTTTGTGTGTGTTCACTTAAATTTGTGAACACGACTGTGTGCCAGAATTTTTTTTTAAATTGTCACATTATCCATTTTGATGAGGACATGCGGTTTTTATGTGTTTTGTGTTTGTGTGTGTTTCAGATAAGAGCCTGAGTGTGTCCATCAGTGGAGATGTGGACGAGGCCAAAGCTCTGTCTAAACCTCCAGAGGACTCCCAGGGTAAGACTGCAGCACACCTGCCTGGCTGCATGTTAATCACTCTATATTATGTGTGAGTGTTCGACAGGGCAGTGATTTTAAATAGAGAAACGTCTATGTGTATTTTGACTATGTGTGTCATTTGATTGTCTCCTCTCTAGATGATGATTCTGGGGATTCTGATGCAGAGGAGGAACAGGAGAAAACGGTGAGTGTGAGAGTATCCCACACCATGCTGCCACGAGAGGCCCCTGTAATACCACACACACACACACACACACACACACACACACACACACACGTGTCAGGGTCAACGAGTTCACCTCTCCTATACCCAACCCTCCTACGTACACACATTTTAAATTGCCTATTGTTATTTATTTATTGATTCATATTTCTGCTGAAAGCAACTGTCTGTGGTTGCCTGGACACATTACTGCTGCTCTGCCAAACCTCAGCTGAAACTCCTTTTCACCCCTCTTCCCTCCCTCCCTTCCCGCCAGCTAGTCCTTCACTTTCTCTGTGAAATATGTATGATCTGATTGTCTCTATTGAATACTCCTCCTATAATCTTAATAACAGATGATCACTTATAGATTGCTTCCCAAGTGGCACCCTATTCCCTATATCAAGGGTTCCCAAACTTTTTCACTCAGGCCCCCCTTCCAGCATTGATGAACATCCTGCAACGTCTATTTCTATGGAAACAAACACTGTTCATGACACAAACTGTTTACATTTTTTAAAAATAATAATAATCTTGCAATTCTTAACATTTTGCCATGTCTAATGTGTATTCTTGTGACATTTGAGTGACTCCAACATTACCACAAAAACCTACCGGTAGCTAAAAAACATTATCTGACATGGGCTAGTTGATCTGGACATTTCTGACTAGTTATAAATGGTTCTTTAAGGTATGCAACTGATGATGAACTACCCAATTTCAAAATTTCAACTTGTGCATTCTACTATTACAACTTTCATAAGTAAGTTGAAAGCCAGACTGAGTTCCCCCAAAAGTGTATGTATGTATGTATGTATGTATGTATGTATGTATGTATGTATGTATGTATGTATGTATGTATGTATGTATGTGTGCCTTCGGAAGGTATTCAGACCCCTTCACTTTTTCCACTTTTTCTTACGTTACAGTCTTATTCTAAAATAGATTAAATAAAAATCCTCAGTAATCTACACACACTACCCAATAATGACAAAGCGAAATGCTTTTTTATTTATTTTTTAAATTGGTGCAAATGTATTAAACAATTTTATTTTTTTAAATACCTTATTTTCATAACTATTCAGACCCATGTGACTCGAATTTGAGCTCCAGTCTATCCTGTTTCTATTGATCATCCTTGAGATGTTTCTACAACTTGATTGGAGTCCACCTGTGGTAAATTCAATTGATTGGACATGATTTGGAAAGGCACACACCTGTCTATAAAAAGTCCCACAGTAGACAGTGCATGTCAGAGCAAAAACCAAGCCATGAGGTTGATGGAATTGCCAGGAGAGCGCCGAGACAAGATTGTGTCGAGGCACATGTCTGGAGAAGGGTACCAAAAAATGTCGCAGCATTGAATGGCCTCCTTCGTTCTTAAATGAAGAATGATGGAGACACCAAGACTCTTCCAAGAGCTGGCCGCCCAGCTACACTGAGCAATCGGAGGAGAAGGGCCTTGGTCAGGGAGGTGACCAAGAACCCGATGGTCACTGACAGAGCTGCAGAGTTCCTCTGTGGAGATGGGAGAACCTTCCAGAAGGACAACCCTCTCTGCAGCCCTCCAACAATCAGGCCTTTATGGTAGAATGGCCAGATGGAAGCCACTCCTCATTAAATGGCACATGACAGCCTACTTAGAGTTTGCCAAAATGCACCTAAAGACTCTCAGACCATGAGAAACAAGATTCTCTGGTCTGATGAAACCAAGATTCAACTCTTTGGCTTGAATGCCAAGCATCACATCTGGAAGAAACCTGGCACGATCCCTATGGTGAAGCATGGTGGTGGCAGAATAATGCTGGGGTGATGTTTTCAGGGGAAAGTACTAGGAGGCCAGTCAGGATCGAGGGAAAGATGAATGGCGCATCGTACAGAGAGATCCTTGATGAAAACCTGCTCCAGAGAACCCAGGACCTCAGACTGGGGTGAAGGTTCACCTAACAGGACAACAACCTTATGCACACAGCCAAACAACTCAACTCGTCGAATGTCCTTGAGCGGGCCAGCCAGAACCCAGACTTCAACCATAAATCAAACATCTCTGGAGAAACCTGAAAATAGCTGTGCAGCAACTTTCCTCATCCAACCTGACACAGCTTTAGAGGATCTGCTGAAAAGGATGGGAAAAACTCCCCAAATACAGGTCTGCCAAGCTTGTAGAGTCATACCCAAGAAGACTCAAAGCTGTAATCACTACCAAAGGTGCTTCAACAAAGTACTGAGTAAAGGGTCTGAATACTTATGTAAATGTAATATTTCAGTTTAAATGTTTGTATAAATTAGCAATCCTTTTTTTTTTTAACTGTTTTTGCTTTACATTATGGGATGTTGTGTGTGTTTTAGAATAAGGCTGCAACCTAACAAAATGTGGAAAAAGTAAAGGGTCTGAATACTTTCCAATGCGCCTTTCCCAGCGCTCTGGTCTAAAGTAGTGCACTGTATAAGGCATAAGGTAAAAAATATATATATATATATATATATATACACACTGAGTATATAAAATAGGTGAATTCAGGTGAAAGCTATGATCCCTTATTGATGTCATTTGTTAAATCCATTTCAATTAGTGTAGATGAAGGGTAGGAGACCGATTTTTAAAGAAGGGTTTTTAACCCTTGAGACAATTGAGACCTGGATTGTGTATGTGTGTCATTCAGAGGGTGAATGGGCAAGACAAAATATTTAAGTGCCTTTGAACGGGGTATGGTTGTAGGTGCCAGGTGCACCGGTTTGTGTCAAGAAGTACAACGTTGCTGGGTTTTTCCACGCAGTTTCCCGTGTGTATCAAGAATGGTCCACTACCCAAAGGACATCCAGCCAACTTGACACAACTGTGGGAAGCATTGGAGTCAACATGGGCCAGCATCCCTGTGGAACGCTTTCGACACCTCGTAGAGTCCATGCTCCAACAAATTGAGGCTGTTCTGAGGGCAAAGAGGGAGGGGTGCAACTCCATTTTTGGAAGGTGTTCCTAATGTTTGGTTAAGTTAGTGTAGACATCAGTACATCTGATTAATGAGCAGTAGAACATGACAGTGTGATTACATAGTAATGGTAATTCTCTGTGTATGTGTAGAAGAGGAGGAGACCTACTACAGGTGGACAGCTGGATGATAAGAGACGTGAAATGCTGAAGAGACACCCTCTCTCCCTCTGCCTAGACCTCCGATGCAAAGGTACACACACACACACACACACACACTTTCTATTCCAGTAGTTTCTGTGTGTCAGCATCTCACAGATGGTGCTGTTTTTTTATCTCTGTGAAAGACTGCAGTACTCAGTCACTGCTCCTCAGTGACACGCACACTGTTCCTGTGTGACAGGCAGCAGGACGCTGTCACTGCTTCTTAGTCTCTCTGGGACAGTAAAGGGGAGAAATTACATCATTCAGAGCTACCGTTGAAGTCGGAAGTTTACATACACCTTAGCCAAATGCATTTAAACTAAGTTATTCACAATTCCTAACATTTTAATCATATTAAAAATGCCCTGTCTGAGGTCAGTTAGGATCACCACTTTATTTTAAAAATGTGAAATGTCAGAATAATAGTAGTGATTTATTTCAGCTTTTATTTCTTTCATCGCATTCCCAGTGGGTCAGAAGTTTACATACTAATTGAGTGTATTTGGTAGCATTGCCTTTTAAATTGTTTAACTTGAGTCAAAAGTTGCAGGTGTCCTTCCACAAGCTTCCCACAATAAGTTGGGTGAATTTTGGCCCATTCCTCCTGACAGAGCTGGTGTAACTGCGTCAGGTTTGTAGGCCTCCTTGCTCGCACACACTTTCAGTTCTGCCCACAAATGGTCTATAGGATTGAGGTCAGGGCTTTGTGATGACCACTCCAATACCTTGACTTTGTTGTCCTTAAGCCATTTTGCCACAACTTTGGAAGTATGTTTATGGTCGTTGTCCATTTGGAAGACCCATTTGCGACCAAGCTTTAACTTCCTGACTGATGTCTTGAGATGTTTCTCCTCCTTTTTCCTCCAAACATAACGATGGTCATTATGGCCAAACAGTTCTATTTTTGTTTCATCAGACCAGAGGACATTTCTCCAAAAAGTACGGTCTTTGTCCCCATGCGCAGTTGCAAACTGTAGTCTGGCTTTTTTATGGTGGTTTTGGAGCAGTTGCTTCTTCCTTGCTGAGCGGCCTTTCAGGTTATGTCGATATGGGACTCGTTTTACTGTGGATATAGATACTTTTGTACCTGTTTCCTCCAGCATCTTCACAAGGTCCTTTGCTGTTGTTCTGGGATTGATTTGCACTTTTCGCACCAAAGTCCGTTCATCTCTAGGAGACAGAATGCGTCTCCTTCCTGAGCGGTATGACGGCTATGTGGTCCCATGGTGTTTATACTTACTATTGTTTGTATAGATGAATGTGGTACCTTCAGGCATTTGGAAATTACTCACAAGGATGAACCAAAATTTTGCAGGTCTACATTTCTTTTTCTGAAGTCTTGGCTGATTTGATTTAATTTTCCCATGATGTCAAGTAAAGAGGCACTGTTTGAAGGTAGGCCTTGAAATACATCCACAGATACACCTCCAATTGACTCAAATGATGTCAATTAGACTATCAGAAGCTTCTTGTCATGCACAAAGTAGATGTCCTAACCGACCAAAACTATAGTTTGTTAACAAGAAATTTGTGGAGTGGTTGAAAAACAAGTTTTAATGACTAAGTGTATGTAGACTTCCGACTTCAACTGCATATGACTGTTATAAATGGATATTAATGTTGGTGATAAGGATTTTGTGGTGCAGTGTATATGGTGATGGTTAAGTGTATAGATTGAACAATAATTATTAATTTAGTGTAATCAACAATAACATCACTACTAAGGTTACACAATGTCGCCTCGTCTCTCCTGGCTCTGCAGTCAGACAGAACCCAATGGCACCCTGAGAGACGGACACCCAGACACACACACTCTCACAAATATACACAAACACATACGCAGCTTTTACTGCTGCAAACTACCAAAAGCTGCTTCATGGTTTAGAGCAGTGGTTTCCAACCTTTTTCAGTTACTGTACCACCAACTGAAGCCTATGGTCTCATGAGTCTTCTAAAATACCCCCTGTGGATAGGCCCAGTACCCTCCATGGGTCCTAGTAATCCTGGTTGGGAACCACTGGTTTAGAGGACAACAGAGAGTGTGAGAGGAGGCTGATGTAAATGTGCTTAAAATAAGGTGTGAGTGCTGCAGCGCTACAGTGCTGCCAGCTCCACACACACACACACATATACCGTCCTCCCTGCCTGCAGCACAACATCGCTGCCAGATCCACACACACACATACCGTCCTCTCCTCCCTGCCTGCAGCGCAACATCGCTGCCAGCTCCACACACACACACATACCGTCCTCTCCTCCATGCTTGACAGTGGATAGAGTTACGCCTGCAATGCAGAACATCCCCCTCCCCTCTCACCTCATCTCTCCTCCTCTTTAACGTCTCTCCCTCCCCTCCTCCTCTTCTCCATTCCCCAGTTCCTCTCTTCCTCCCCTCCTTCCCCTGTCAGCAAGATAATGCCTCACTTCATCTTATATAGTACTTGTGAACTCTGTTTTTGGCTGCTATGAAGCCAAAAACTATTTTCAAACCCTAGCGCCAGGATTGGTTATTTACCTGTTGTATATGAGCTCACTTGCGCTGAAGTGGGAGGGGTGGCAATATCTGAGGTGTGTCCTTGAAAACGTACGCCGAAGTGGCAATTTCATTATTTACATTTAAGTCATTCAGCAGACGCTCTTATCCAGAGCGACTTACAAATTGGTGCATTCACCTTATGACATCCAGTGGAACAGCCACTTTACAATAGTGCATCTAAATCTTTTAGGGGGGGTGAGAAGGATTACTTATCCTATCCTAGGTATTCCTTAAAGAGGTGGGGTTTCAGGTGTCTCCGGAAGGTGGTGATTGACTCCGCTGTCCATATTATGCTCTGGTAGGGCTATTTAAGACCAACCGAAAGCTGGTCTTAGCGCTAACACTGTTGGTTATGGCATGGATTTTAACATGGGTTATGGCATGGATTTTAACATGGGTTATGGCATGGATTTTAACATGGGTTATGGCATGGATTTTAACATGGGTTATGGCATGGATTTTAACATGGGTTATGGCATGGATTTTAACATGGGTTATGGCATGGATTTTAACATGGGTTATGGCATGGATTTTAACATTGGAAGTGCAGCCTATCTAGCCGTGAAGCACAGTGCCCATATACACATGGAACAAGAGATGTGCTTTTTGTGCCCATAAACCTTTTATTTAGAAACACAAACTCGTGTTTTTTCCCCCTCTCTCAATGAAGGCTGTTTTTCCCCTGTCCAATTCATTCGTCAAGTAGTCAAGACTGTTGATGACTCATGAGTCCGCTTTGAAATTAGTCTTAATCACCAAAGTTTGGCGGCAGCAAAACAGTGAGCGGACATCCCCCTTTTATCTATGTAGGCGATTGTACATTATTTTAGCCAGCTCATGTTATTATTTTGGATGTGCTTAAAATACCCTCCATGTAGGCTATATGCCCATCATGGAACGAGAGATGAGATAATCCAGTGACACTTATATTCAGAAGCTTGCAAGGCTTTAGGCTACCCTTACGCTACTATAATGAAAGCATGGTGATAGAAAATGGTGTTCATAAAGTACGCATATTTTCCCTGTTTTTTTTCTTCTGCCTTCTCCCCATTAAATACAGTTGAGGAATGTGACGCCTTTGCAGCCTGAATGGACAATGTTTTAGGTACAAACCAGTCCACGGGGGATACAAGTGTATTGCTGGCTGCATACAATGCTTTTGAACGCTAAGATTGCCATCTCTATATTTCCATCTGCTGGCCTTTGGGCTGTCTTGTGGCAGATACAATTTTCCATCCACGATACTTGCACACACACACACACACACACACACACAATGTCTCATCTCCCTGTTTGCAGTTTTCCATCCACGATACATGCACGCACACACACACACACAATGTTTCATCTCCCTGTTTGCTAAATAGCCTATTATGTATATATTATGAATAGATCGCATCATACTAAGTGAACCCCTGTCCCTCTATGTCTAGATGGCAGTGTGCTGCATCTGTTCTTCTACTACCTGATGAACCTGAACATCATGACTGTCAAGGCCAAAGTCTCCACCGCCACAGATCTCACTGGAGCCATCAGCGCCGGGTGCGTGTGTGTGCGTGCGTGTGCTTGCGTGTGTGTGTGGAGTTTGGAGAGTGCGTGTCTATCTGTCTTGTAATGATTCTATTTTCTGCCAGGGAGCTGTTGAACTCTGGCACGCTGCTCAACTGCCTGTATGCCAACGACCAGGGGTGCGAAACGCCCAACCCCTCTAATCGCTACCAGTTTGATAAAGTGGGGTAAAGATGCTGTCCTAAAGCCCAACACCTATATACACAGTGTGTACAGTTTCGCTTCAGTATCAGTACAGATATTGTTTAATTGTAGGATCAGTATTATTTGATATATTTTGTGTTATTGTAGGATCAGTTCATTTGGAGACTACGTGGCAGAACTGGGTCATCCCTACCTGTGGGTGCAGAGTCTGGGAGGACTGAAGTTCCCCAGTGACGCCCCAGAGGTGTGTGTGTGTGGCCCTCCCATTGCATTTAATGAAGTGTCTGTTGCTATGGTGTGCTTCTTTCTCTCCGTGTGTGTGTTTTAAGCCTACCGTGTGTGTTTCAGGGTTTGCATGCAGGCAGTTCTCTGAGTGCCAGTCACATGGAAAGCACCATGAAGCTGCTGAGAGGACGAGTCCTGTCACGCCTGGCCCTGCACAAACAGTTCTCCTCACTAGGTATACACACGCCTGGCCCTGCACAAACAGTTCTCCTCACTAGGTATACACACGCCTGGCCCTGCACAAACAGTTCTCCTCACTAGGTATACACACGCCTGGCCCTGCACAAACAGTTCTCCTCACTAGGTATACACACGCCTGGCCCTGCACAAACAGTCCTCCTCACAAGGTATACACACGCCTGGCCCTGCACAAACAGTCCTCCTCACTAGGTATACACACGCCTGGCCCTGCACAAACAGTCCTCCTCACTAGGTATACACACGCCTGGCCCTGCACAAACAGTTCTCCTCACATTTCTCATCCCTGGGTACACGCACACAGACAATAAAATAAATGTTTAGGGTATTGTATGCGTGTGTGTTTTTCAGAGCACAGTATTGTTCCAGTGTCCAGTGACTGCAAGCACCTGTTCCCTGCTAAGGTTCTCTCTCGCCTGGCTCGCTGGACTACCATCACACACCAGGAGTACACGGTACGAAAAACACACAAAACACTTCCTCACATTTTGTTTGCTGTCAACACAAACGAGGAGTACACAGGAAGTACACAACTTTGACTACAACTCAACCTCACACTCAATATAACAATTTCTGACTCTCATTGTAGCTGCTGTGTAGATGGTGTGGCTATAAAAGGCATTGTGGTTTAATTAAATAAACCATATAGTTTACTATTCTTTGTGTTCTCTCTCGCTCTATAGAATCTGGTGTTCACGCAGCATGTGTCAGAAGCAGGTCTGGCTCGGGAAACTGACCTCTTCTTCATGGCCATATTGGAGAGAGGAACAGGTAATTACCAAATCAAATCAAATGTATTTATATAGCCCTTCGTACATCAGCTGATATCTCAAAGTGCTGTACAGAAACCCAGCCTAAAACCCCAAACAGCAAGCAATGCAGGTGTAGAAGCACGGTGGCTAGGAAAAACTCCCTAGAAAGGCCGAAACCTAGAGAGGAACCAGGCTATGTGGGGTGGCCAGTCCTCTTCTGGCTGTGCCGGGTGGAGATTATAACAGAACATGGCCAAGATGTTCAAATGTTCATAAATGACCAGCATGGTCGAATAATAATAAGGCAGAACAGTTGAAACTGGAGCAGCAGCACAGTCAGGTGGACTGGGGACAGCAAGGAGTCATCATGTCAGGTAGTCCTGGGGCACGGTCCTAGGGCTCAGGTCCTCCGAGAGAGTGAAAGAAAGAGAGAATTAGAGAGAGCATATGTGGGGTGGCCCGTCCTCTTCTGGCTGTGCCGGGTGGAGATTATAACAGAACATGGCCAAGATGTTCAAATGTTCATAAATGACAAGCATGGTGGACTGGGGACGAATAATAGTAAGGCAGAACAGTTGAAACTTGAGCAGCAGCATGGCCAGGTGGACTGGGGACAGCAAGGAGTCATCATGTCAGGTAGTCCTGGGGCATGGTCCTAGGGCTCAGGTCAGTTGAAACTGGAGCAGCAGCATGGCCAGGTGGACTGGGGACAGCAAGGAGTCATCATGTCAGGTAGTCCTGGGGCATGGTCCTAGGGCTCAGGTCCTCCGAGAGAGAGAAAGAAAGAAGGAGAGAATTAGAGAATGCACACTTAGATTCACACAGGACACCGAATAGGACAGGAGAAGTACTCCATATATAACAAACTGACCCTAGCCCCCCGACACAAACTACTGCAGAATAAATACTGGAGGCTGAGACAGGAGGGGACAGGAGACACTGTGGCCACATCCGAGGACACCCCCGGACAGGGCCAAACATTACCAGGGGTTAAAGTGATGATTCACTATGTAATATATTAAGACATTCCTGAAGAATTGGAGGCCTGTCTGCTTTGTTTGGACAAATTCTTTAGAAAAGTCAGGGAAATAAGTTGTCTTTTTCCCTTCCAGCTCGTCTTCAGGCTGCGGTGGTGTTGAACCCCCGTTACCCAGTCATTTCTCCTCTCTTTGCTGTCTCAATCAGCTGGAAGGGGGAGCGCAGTGGACGTACTGACGACAACCTTCGAGTGAGTATACACACCCATCACACACTGTGAATACGAGATGCTATCACAGGGGAGGGCAAATCTATATGCTGTTATGCCCTTTGATGTTAGTGGTTAGACACTCACCGGCTGTGATTGACACATCTAACCTCTCCCACAGGCCATGGAGAGTGAGGTGAACGTTTTCAAATCAGAGCTCCAGGGGCCCCGCCCAGGCCACCAGCTGCTGACGAATCAGGTAGCTCGTCTGGGTGTCTGTCTGGATGTGTACCTGGAAACTGATGGACAGGACGACAGTGTGGAGGGACCAAGGGAGTTCCCCAGAGAGAAGATGTGTCTACGCACTGTCAGGTACACGTACACACACAGAGTTGGCGCCAATCGACATGGCCGTCCTGTTTCTGGCTCCTAAGCAACTTTGCAGTATATATTTTTGTTGTTGTTCTCACATTATTAGCCCAGAGTGTTTTTTGCATTATTACATACAGCCAGAAATAACTTCTGTATATCAGAGCAGCAGTAACTCGCCAGCGTTTCGACCAGAAATACGACTTTCCTGAATTGGATCCTTTGTTGGTACCCCCCAAAGCAATTTAACTTATCCCAGTGGCTGCTCCAAGACGCCGCCAGTGGAGAAGAGGTATTTGGAGTGGAGGCGGGCGGACACACCATCCACCGCTTCTGAGTATATTACTCGCTAATGTTCAGTCAGCTGGACAATAACGTAGACAAGCTCAGGGTGAGGATCTCCTTCCAGAGAGACTTCAAGGACTGTAACATACTCTGTTTCACGGAATCATGGCTCTCTCCGGATATACTGTCCCCTTCCATATAGCCAGCTGGGGTCTCGGTACATCGCGCAGATAGGAATAAAGAACTCTCAGGGAAGAAGAAAAGTGGGGGGTGTATGCTTCATGATTACCTACTCATGGCGAGATTGTGGTAACATACAGGAACTTAAGTTTTTTTTTCACCCAACGTAGAATACCTTAATCAAATGTTGATCGCATTACCTCCTAAGATAATTGTCTTAGGAGGTAATCGTCACAGGCATGTATATTCCCCCTCAAGCCGGTACCACAATGGCTCTCAAGGAACTACGCTGGACTTTGTGCAAACTGGAAACTGCATATCCTGAGGCCACATTTATTGTAGCTGGGAACTTTAATAAAGCAAATCTGAGGAAAACGCTACCTAAGTTTTATCGACATATACTCGCGCTTCAAAAACTCTGAAACATTGTTTCTCTTCCTTCCAGGATGGCTACAAGGCCCTCCCCGCCCTCACTTCGGCAAATCAGATCACGACTCCATTCTGCTCCTCCCTTCCTATAGGCAGAAACTCAAACAAGAAGTACCTGTTCCACGGTCTATTCAACGCTGGTCTGACCAATCGGAATCCATGCTTCAAGATTGTTTTGATCACCAGGACTGGGATATGCTCTAGGTTGCCTCTGAGAATAACATTGACCTATACGCTGACACATGGTCACTAAGTTCATCATGAAGTATATAGGGGATGTTGTTCCAACTGTGACAATTAAAAACTATTCAAACCAAAAACCGTGGATAGATGGCAGCAATCACGCAAACCTGAAAGTGTGAACCACAGCAAGGTGACTGGGAATATGGCTAAATAGAAACAGTCCAGTTATGCCCTCCGCAACGCAGTCAAACAGGCAAAACGTCAGTACAGAGACAAAGTGGAGTCGCAATTCAATGGCTCAAACACGAGATGTATGTGGCAGGGGCTCCAGACAATCTGCGATTATAAAGGGGAAACCGGCCACATCGCGGACACTGACGTCTTGCTCCCGAACAAGTTAAACAACACCTTTGCCCGCTTTGAGAATAACACAGTGCTGCCGACACGGGCCACTCTCAAGGACCGGGAGCTCTCGTTCTTCGTGGCCGACGTGAGTAAGCGTGTTAACCCTTGCTTGGCTACCGGCCCAGGCAGCATCCCTAGCCGTGTCCTCAGAGCATGTGCAGACCAGCTGGCTCGAGTGTTTACGGACATATTCAATCTCTCCCTATCCCAGTCTGCTGTCCCCACTTGCTTCAAGATGTCCACCATTGTTCCTGTACTCAAGAAAGTGAAGTTAACTGAGCTAAATGACCATTGCCCTGTAGCACTCACTTCTGTCATCATGAAGTGCCTTGAGAGGTTAGATAAGGATCATATCACCTCCACCTTATCTGACACCCTAAACCCATATTAATTTGCATACCGCCCCAACAGATCCACAGATGATGCCGTCTCTATTGCACTCCACACTGCCCTTTCCCACCTGGACAAAAGGAACACCTATGTGAGAATGCTATTCATAGACGACAGCTCAATGTTCAACACCATAATGCCCTCAAAGCTCATCTATAAGCTAAGCACCCTGGGACTTAACACCTCCCTCTGCAACTGGATCCTGGACTTCCTGACGGGCCGCCGCCAGGTGGTAAGGGTAGGTAACAACACATTTGCCACGCTGATCCTCAACACAGGGGCACCTCAGGGGTGCGTGATCAGCCCCCTTCTGTACTCCCTGTTCACTCATGACTGCATGGCTAGGCATGACTCCAACACCATTATATTTGCCGATGACACAACAGTGGTAGGCCTGATCACCGACAACAACGAGATAGCCTACAGGGAAGAGGTCAGAGACCTGGCCGTGTGGTGCCAGGACAACAACCTCTCCCTCAATGTGATCAAGACAAAGGAGATGATTGTGGACTACAGGAAAAAGAGGACAGAGCAAGCTCCCATTCTCATCGACTGTGCTGCAATGGAGCAGGTCGAGAGTTTCATGTTCCTTGGTGTCCACATCACCAACAAACTAACATGGTCGAAGCACACCATGACAGTCGTGAAGCGGGCACAACAAAACCTATTCCCCCTCAGGAGACTGAAAAGATTTGGCATGTGTCCTTAGATCCTCAAAAGGTTCTACAGCTGCACCATCGAGAGCATCCTGACTGGTTGCATCACTGCCTGGTATGGCAACTGCTCGGCCTCTGAACGCAAGACACTGCAGAGGGTAGTGTGGACGGCCCAGTACATCACTGGGGCCAAGCTTCCTGCCATCCAGGACCTCTCCTCTATACCAGGCGGTGTCAGAAGAAGGCCCTAAAAATTGTCAAAGACTCCAGCCACCCTAGTCATAAACTGTTCTCTCTGCTACCACATGGCAAACAGTACCGGAGCTCCAAGTCTAGGTTCAAGAGGCTTCTAAACAGCTTCTACTCCCAAGCCATAAGACGCCTGAACATCTAGTCAAATGTCTACACAGACTACTTGCATTGCCCCCCCCCCCTCCCCTCTCCACACCACTGCCACTCTCTGTTGTCATCTATGCATAGTCACTTTAATTAATTAACTCTACCTACATGTACATACTACCTCAACTAACCGGTGCCCCCGGCTCCCCCCTGTGTGTGTGTATGTATATATATATATATATATATATATAATTTTTTAACATTTTTTTTTTTACTGCTCCTCTTTAATTACTTGAGTTTTTATTTTTACAGGGACAGTGCACATTAATCAACGTTTCAGTAAAAGTGTCGGTTTTAGCCAGCCAGCTAATTTTCAACCGCAGTCTCTGGGCAGGTTATTAAAAACAATTACAATATAGACAATCATTGAGCAGTGAGCACACGCAGAGCAACAGGACAAGCAAGACATAGCATACAGACAGAGCAACAGGACAAGCAAGACGTAACATACAGACAGAGTAACGTAGAACAAAAAGCAGCAAGACAAAATTGTGTTTCCACACCTCACAAGCTACAGACAACATGGAAAGTGGCAATAGACAGCTAGGGATTATGATCACACATCTGAAAGCAGGGACTGGGACACTACTCGGGATCAAAGGAAAGT
This sequence comes from Oncorhynchus keta, assembly GCF_023373465.1. NCBI lineage: Eukaryota > Metazoa > Chordata > Actinopteri > Salmoniformes > Salmonidae > Oncorhynchus > Oncorhynchus keta. The sequence continues at coordinate 22,268,991 of NC_068445.1, forward strand.
ACAGAGTGATCCTTGATGAAAACCTGCTCCAAGAGCGCTCAGGCCAGACTGGGGCAAATGCTCACCTTCCAACAGGACAACGACCCCAAGCACACAGCCAAGACAACGCAGGAGTGGCTTCGGGACAAGTCTCTGAATGTCCTTGAGTGGCCCAGCCAGAGCCAGGGCTAGAACCCAGTCGAACATATCAGGAGAAACTAGAAAATAGCATTGCAGCAACATTCCCCATCCAACCGGACAGAGGATCTACAGAGATGAATTTGAGAAACTCTCCAAATACAGGTGTGCCAAGCTTGTAACATCATAACCAAGAAGACTCGGTCTGTAATGCTGCCAGGTGCTTCAACAAATTAAAGGGTAAAGGGTTTGAATGTGACATTTATGGGATTGCTGCATCAGATGACCTGGCCTCCACAATCACCTGACCTCAACCAAATTGAGATGTTTTTGGATGAGTTGGACCGCAGATTGAAGGAAAAGCAGCCAACAAGTGCTCAGCATATGTGGTAACTCCTCCAAGACTGTTGGAAAAGCATTCCAGATGAAGCTGGTTGAGAGAATGCCAAGAGTGCAAAGCTGTCATCAAAGCAAAGGGTGGCTACTTTGAAGAATCTCAATTATAAAATATATTTAGTTTTGCTTACGACATGATTCCATATGTGTTATTTCATAGTTTTGATGTCTTTGCTATTATTCTGCAATGTAGAAAAAATAAAAAAATTAAGAAAAACCCTTAAATGAGTGTGTCCAAACTTTTGACTGGTAGTGTGTGTGCATGCGTGTATCAGATATTGCTGCACTGTTGGAGCTAGGAACACAAGCATTTCGCTACACCCACAATAACATCTGCTAAATATGTGTATGCGACCAATACAATTTGATTTGACTCTCTCTCTCGCTCTCAAAATATCTGACAATGTGTTTCTCTCTGGTTGTGTTTCAGGGGTCCGAACCGTCTGAAGCCATTCAAGTACAACCACCCCCAGGGCTTCTTTAGTCACCGCTGACCTCTCCTTTACCCCTTTCCCTTCACCCCTGACCCCCTCACCCTAGATCTCTTACCCTACCTCGAGGCTTCTTCAGTCACCGCTGACTTCTCCTTTACCCCTTTCCCTTCACCCCTGACCCCCTCACCCCAGATCTCTTACCCTACCTCGAGGCTTCTTCAGTCCCCGCTGACCTCTCCTTCACCCCTGACCCCTCACCCCAGATCTCTTACCCTACTTCGAGGCTTCTTCAGTCCCCGCTGACCTCTCCTTCACCCCTGACCCCCTCACCCCAGATCTCTTACCCTACTTCGAGGCTTCTTCAGTCCCCGCTGACCTCTCCTTCACCCCTGACCCCCTCACCCCAGATCTCTTACCCTACTTCGAGGCTTCTTCAGTCCCCGCTGACCTCTCCTTCACCCCTGACCCCCTCACCCCAGATCTCTTACCCTACCTCGAGGCTTCTTCAGTCACCAGTGACTCCTGAATTTACCCTCTGTCATGCCCCTGCCCTCATATCCCCATATCTTGTTTGTTTAACACACTGTTTGACACATTATGTGTGTCGGTTGGTTAATAAAAAGCTAGTGATCTTGTTTGGATCTGCAAGTTCTTTGTCTTTTTTAATGTTATTCTTCACTGCTGACTGATTTATGCTCACTTTTATTCTACTATGAATGATCTCTCTTTTAGCTAGTACATATTTATTTCCTCATCTCTCCCTGCCATCCCTTTTTCTTTCTCCCCGCTCTCTCTGCATCAGATCACATTGTTATGTCCTTTATTATCATGGCTCAGCACTTCTCTAAAATGACTCATTCCTATGGGTCCTGGAAAAACAGTGTATACACTATCACACACACTTAGAAATGTGTTCCCTATTCTGTATTTATAGTGTAATAAGAGCTGCTTAATTGTTTCCTATGTATTTACAGTAAGAGATGATTAAATGTGTTCCCTATCCTGTACTTGCAGTGTGGCAAGAGCTGTTGAATAATACAGGACCACTTGATTATTGCTCTGGATGTAATCTGACATTAGTGCAGCATCACAGAGCCCCAGTACTGCTCTCTCCTCCAGGACAAGCTTGCCACTGTTAGGATGTAGCTGAGGTGTTTTGTGGGTTCCATACCATGGTGATCATTAGGGGAAGTGGTATTCTGAGGATGTTTTTGCTGCAGGTTGTGTCTCCTGTTGATACCCAGTCATCCATCAGCCATAAAGAGATCACATTACAACACCAAGGAGAATGAAATAATTTGAGGAGAAACTTAACGTGCGTGATGATATCCTGTCAGAATTCAGGGAGATTCACCTCATGGCCAAAAGTATCTGGACACCTGTTTGTCAGAGGCATTAATATGGAGTTGGTCCCCCCCCCCTTTTCTGCTATAACAGCCTCCACTCTTCTGGGAAGGCTTTCCACTAAATGTTGGAACATTACTGCGGGGACTTGCTTTCATTCAGCCACGAGCGTTAGTGAGGTCGGGTACTGATGTTGGGCGATTAGGTCTGGCTCGCAGTCGGCGTGCAATTCATCCCAAAGGTGTTTGATGGGATTGAGGTCAGAGCTCTGTGCAGGCCTGTCAAGTTCTTCCACACAGATCTCTACTAACCATTTCTGTATTGGCCTTGCTCTGTGCACGGGGGTATTGTGTTGAAAAAGGAAAGGGCCTTCCCCAAACTGTTGCTATGAAGTTGGAAGCACAAAATCCTCTAGAATGTCATTGTATGCTGTAGCGTTAAGATTTCCCTTCACTGGAACTTAGGGGCCTAGCCTGAACTATGAAAAACATCCCCAGACCATTATTTCTTCTCCACCAAACTTAACAGTTGGCACTATGCATTGGGGCAGGTAGCGTTCTCCTGGCATCCTCCAAACCCAGATTTGTCCGTTGGACTGCCAGATGGTGAAGCATGATTCATCACTCCAGAGAATGCGCTTCCTCTGCTCCAGTGTTCAATAGCGGTGAGCTTTACATCACTCCAGCCAACTCTCTGCATTGCGCGTGGTGATCTTAGGCTTGTGTATGGCTGCTCGGCCATGGAAACCCAACGAATAGTTCTTGTGCTGACGTTGCTTCCAGAGGCAGTTTGGAACTTGATAGTGAGTGTTAACAGACAATTTTACGCGTTTCAGCACTGAGCTGTCCTGTTCTGTGAGCTTGTGTGGCCTACCACTTCACGGCTGAGCCGTTGTTGCTGCTAGACGTTTCCACTTCACAATAACAGCACTTGACCGGGCAGAAATTTGACAAACTAACTTGTTGGAAAGGTGGCATCCTATGACAGTGCCACGTTGAAAGTCACTGAGCTCTTCAATAAGGCCATTCTACTGTCAATGATTGTCTATGGAGATTGCATCGTTGTGTTCTCAATTTTAAACACCTGTCAGCAACTACACAGCATATCACAACCACTGTCGCCCAGTGCAGTTGACTAGTGTTGTTTCCATGATGATTATGGACCACTGTGTTCCATCAAGGAAATGACAGAAACTGATATCAAAGTCAACAATAGACCTTTTTCTGTTCAGAAATAAAGGGGGTGTTTTTTTAAGCACTTCTCATACTGAGATCTATCTTTTGCAGCAATTGCATAGATCTTCAGATTAGCGTGTGTAGATTCTTCCCTGGCTGGGTAGGTTACTGCAGTATCTCTACTTTATGGTTACTGTTGTAGCAGGCTGGCATTGTAGAGCAGGTACAGTGTGTGTGTGAGAGAGAGAGAGGTAAAAGAAGGGAGAGGTGAGACAAGGAGAGACCTAACCAAAGGACAAGAGAGAGATGTGAAGGGGCAGATGTATTCTCTAGGTCTAGGATGTTGTGTGGAAGAGGGGAACAGTTCTGTTCAGGTAGCTCTATTCTCCAGACCACCTCCGGATTTATGTATGAGCCCAAGATAAACAATGTCAGAGCAGGGAGTGGAGGGGAGGAGAGAGCGATGTGAGGGTGCTGCAACACCAGTCACTGCACCCCTCAGCCGCAATGCAGCAAAACACACACACACACACAGTGTTTTAGGAGACCCACACCCCTCTCACACCTCAACTTCCTCCCTCTCACACACACCTCATCTTCCTCACTTCCACTGTGCTTCTCTTCATACCACCTTAGCACTCAGACAGTGTACTGTTCAGAACTGTTCCTTCCTTCGTAGTGTGTATGCTGAAATGTACATGAGAAGAACATGACAGAAGCTATAGCATTTACGTAATTTAGTTCAGTATCTTAGTACTGTACCAGGAAATGATCTATTTTAGCGAGCTAATTTGTCTCTCTAAGTGAGCACATCAGATCAAGACCATCACAGCAGCCATCCGTATCATTCACACCAGAGTAATACAGTATCTCTTTGCATTTGTATTAGAGTAATATAATAATGACAACACACAGAAATATTTTGGTTTGAACTTTTATTAGTTCATCAGTTTGTATTGCATACTCTCAGCAGTTTATACATAGCACAGTCATCCCTGACTTCAGAGTTCTCCTCACTGGCCTAGGTATCATTACTGACCACAGCACAGTGAGTCAGCACAACCATCAGACAGGGAGCTGTTTAAGATGCACAATGAGTAGGTTTGTAGTCTTTCTCTGCTTTTTATAGTTGTTAATATAATATACACATTTATATCTTCATAAATATACACATACAGTACAATATATTGATCTGTCACAATCATTTATAGACATTTGTTGACATTGTTACCCTTGAAGGCTTTAGAAGGTGCATGGTCCTGTGCTGTGCTCCCAGCCAAGGCAATGCTGCTGTTTTAATGCACTTATTATTCACGGGCAATTATATAGATACAATTCAGATAGAGTTTAGAGCATTCTGCATTCACTACAGTCATAGATTAGAAGAAGCATCATATCAGGGTTGAGTACCCGGGGGATAGTAACTAGAGAAAAGCTATTGCTTTGTTTGTTTACTGTTTGTCTCCTGCTCTGTTCTGCTTCCCTTTGGCTTCCCTTTACAAAGGCTGCTTAGGGCTTCAGAAGCCCCCCTCCCGATAGTTCTTTGGCGTCTCTCTTCTCCTGGCTCATATGCAGCGTGTTAGTGACTCACTTCTTGGCTTTCTCGTCTTTGACCTCAGTGCTAGAAGATTTCTCGTCTTTGACCTCAGTGCTAGAAGATTTCTCGTCTTTGACCTCAGTGCTAGAAGATTTCTCGTCTTTGACCTCAGTGCTAGAAGATTTCTCGTCTTTGACCTCAGTGCTAGAAGATTTCTCGTCTTTGACCTCAGTGCTAGAAGATTTCTCGTCTTTGACCTCAGTGCTAGAAGATTTCTCGTCTTTGACTTCAGTGCCAGAAGATTTCGTCTTTGACCTCAGTGCTAGAAGATTTCTCGTCTTTGACTTCAGTGCTAGAAGATTTCTCGTCTTTGACCTCAGTGCTAGAAGATTTCTCGTCTTTGACCTCAGTGCTAGAAGATTTCTCGTCTTTGACCTCAGTGCTAGAAGATTTCTCGTCTTTGACTTCAGTGCCAGAAGATTTCTCGTCTTTGACTTCAGTGCCAGAAGATTTCTTGGCCTTCTCTGCCTTCCCTACCTCCTTCGTATCCTTTGCCTCTTTACTGTCAGATGCTTTAGAGGCCTCCTTCTTGTCCTCCTTCTTCACCTCCTCTTTGGGCTCTGCTTTCTTCTCCTTTGTGTTCTCTGTTTTCTGTGGTGATTCTTTGGGGGCAGGCTTCACCTCTACCTGGGGTGTGTCATCTGTTTTGGCTTGTTTCTCCTCTTCTCTCTTAGCAGGGCCGTGGCTCTCCTTGGCGGGGACGGGCTTTTCCTCTACAGGCTTGGCCGGGGTGGCAGCAGGGGGGGCAGGTGTTGGGGTCTCAGTCTTGGGATTCTCATCTGGCTTGCTCTCCTTGGGATCTGGTTTGTCTGTCTTCTCCTCAACCTTCTCCTCTTTAGGCTGGCTCTCACATTTCTCCTTCTCCTTGGGTTCTGGCTCTTGTTTCTTTTCCTCCTTTACAGGCTGGGGTTGTTCCTTCTCTTTCTTCTCCTGCTTGGCCAGTTTGTCTTCTGCAGGGGGCTTGGCCTTCTCCTGGATGGGGGACTTGGGTTCAGGAGACTTTGGGAGAGGGGATTTGGGAGTGGGAGACTTAGACTCTGGGGATTTGCTGGGGAGAGATGTAGATGTTGGTGATTTCACAGCTGTGGGAGATTTGGGGGTGGGAGATTTGGCAGGTGATTTGGGGAGGGGAGATTTGGCTTGGGGTGATTTGGATTCAGGTGATTTGGGGGCAGGAGATTTGGCAGGTGATTTGGGGAGGGGAGATTTTGATTCGGGTGATTTGGGGAGGGGAGATTTTGATTCAGGTGATTTGGGGGCAGGTGATTTGGGCTGGAGGGTTTTGGGGGGAGATTGGGGAGATTTGGATGGAGACGAAGCAGCCTTTTCAGGTGACTTAGACTTCTCTTCCTCTTTCTCCTCACCTGCCTCCACTTCCTCTCCCCCCTTATCCTCAACTCCCTTTCCTTCTCCCTCTTCTGCCTCAGCTTTGGTCTCATCCTCTTCCTCCTCCTTTTCTCCCTCTTCCTCTTCCTCCTTCTCTTCTTCCTTTTCTGTCTCCTCTCCCTTTTCCTCTTCCTCATCTTCTGCTTCCTCTGTCACCTCAGTGACCTGTGTCTCATCCGTCTGTTCCTCCAGTATGACTGTGTCTGAGAGCTCCTCCCCCTTCAGGTGGGCAGAGGAGTAGGAGTACAGGCTTGGCCCAGGTATGAACCGAGTCTCCTCCCCTTCCAGCAACTTCCTGTTTAGGGGAAGAACACAGGAAGTACAGTCTGAATTGTGTGTGTCAATACAGTCTCCTGTTCAAAAACATATCAGTAATTATTCTGTGATAATCATGTTTTTTCCACAAGAGCAGGGTTTATTTAGAGATCTGCATGAGTGCACCAACAAAAGAATATACCCCACCCTTAACCTCTGACCCACCTGTAGGCTGCTATCTCTATGTCCAGAGCCATCTTGACGTTCAGCAGCTCCTGGTATTCTCTCAGCTGGCTGGCCATCTCCCACTTAGTACTCTTCAGTTCACCGTCCAGCTGACGAATAGTCTCCTACACACACAAATTTTGGTGAGAAATGCGTGCCAAAGTGCAGGCAAAGAGAAGAGCCAGACTGGCAGAAGAGTTTACGTACCTGTAGTGAGTGGATATCTCCATGGTGTCTGTCCTCAGTCTCCATGCATTGTCTCTCCAGTGAGTCCTTGGTTCCTCTGAGGGTCTCCAGTTCGATGGTGCGGCTCTGCAGCTGCCGTCTGTACTCTGCTATCTCATCCTGGGCACCACGGATCGCATCTGTGTTAGAGTGAGCTGCATCTGCCAACTGCTCCATACGCACTACAGGGGAGAGATGTGAGGTTGGGGAACAGGGTCAGAGACAGGGTTTTAGAGGTCATAGAGACAGGGGCTATAACAACCCTATACTCTCAGATAGTGTCTTTTCCTTGTATCCTCTCATTGTCTCTTTTCCTCCGTGACCACCACAGAGGTCGGTCATTGAGAACACAAATCCTCTCCTCCAGGAGTAACCTTGACAGTGTCTGTCTGTCTGAGGTCTGACTCAGCTACAGGACACTGAACAACATGCTGCCAGAGTCAGCCGGACAGCTCCATCACAGTCGGCTTCAGAGCTACAAAGAGGGGGAATGGTCACTGGTAGGAGGACTGTTGACTCAGGAAGGTGGTGGACCAGTACAAATCAAGCCATGCACAACATTTATCCATCCATTCAGAGAGTTTAACTAAGGTCTCTAATCCTAATTCTAGCACCAACACTGGTACATAACATAGTTAGGACACAATAGCATTGCTTGTGGATCTATGGGGACAGGTCATGACCCTGATGGTTGAGCTAGAGGTGGAGGCCTGCATTAGCCCTGATCTTATTGTTATTGCCCTCTGATCTCTTCTATCAGGTAGAGGCAGTAGCCCTCAAGAAATTATATAATGTTATGAAGGTTAGAAAACATTCACAACACTCACTGGAAACCACACACACAGGGCCACAACATCCTCAAACACATAATCACCAAACACAGGCAAACCCCCACAGTCACATTAATAGAAATATAATCCATTGGTTATATTTCTATGGTCACATTAACATGCTATATACACACTGTACTCAGACGCCCCCTATACATGTCATCTCACCCTGCGGCGTCTGACTCTGCAGAGGAGCGCTCCCCTTGTGGTAGGAACATGGCATGACACTCAAGAGACTGCAAGTTATAAGAAAAGGTAGGACGGTGAGATAAGATACGTGACTTTGAGTTGCAAAATATATCTAATTATGGAGTTAATGCGTGCATTCACCAGGGCCACGTCGGGAATGATTGAGAGACATATTTAATATCTTATGATGTAGGGATGGGGGGGCTTTCTTGGCAAGATACATTTCCAAGGACACTAGAATGCGGCATCAGTGTTTCTAGGGACCTAATAGTGCTGACTCATAGTTGCCTGCGGCAGGAATGCATGATCAGACAGAGCACCAATAAGGCTTTCAAAACAGGACTGTAGTAGACACACATTTACACCAGACAGAACACTTTTTCCTCTCCATAAAATAAACCAATAGGCTATTTCACCACATTATTCACATATTTTATTTTTCCAAATGCAATCAGAGCCTACAATTCCATAACTATGAATGGTTCAATTCGATACTACTCTTGGGTAACACACGCTGTCATTACAGTCATTGGTGCGCACTAGATGATGTTTATGCAGTGATTTTACGGAATATATAGCCTCGAGTCTAATACAGTTAGCTTCAAATGGTGACCTTACAACGACTCAATGTTCCAATTAGGTTTGATAATAGCCTATAGGCCATGCACCACTATGTACCAAGAGCCTATTTGATAATAAAACAAACGAGATCCAGCCAACTCCTCCAAAGTTCAGCACCATGGACAGCAAACTGCACCGTAACATCCGAGCTCTAAAACTCTATAAACCAGGCTTTCTCATACTAACTGACACATCGCTGAGTAAAACCAGGTAAAGGTAGATTGACATGAAGTTGCGCCTCTCACCTTTGAACCATTCCTCCGCGTGCGTTGCGCTCTTGGTCGCGTGGCCATCCAGCTGAGCGCGGATCTCCCGCAGGGCGTTCGTGACGTCCGCCTTGATTGTGTCTCGAGCCTCGAAGCTCACCTGTGCACCCTGGATCTGTGCTAGCAGCTCCGCCACCTCCTCCTCGTGGTTCTTCTTCAGGAACGCTGCTTCTTCCTGCAGCGCGCTCAGCTTCTTGTCCAGCTCTAGCCGTGCGAGCCCAGACTCATCCACATACTTGTTCATTAGGCGTGCCTTGGCTTCCAGCTCCTCCCTGCTGCGTGCCTCGTCCTCGAGCCTGGTCCGCACATGCTGGATATCCTCTTCCAGGTGGTCTTGCTCCAAGAGTGCGCATGCCTTCTCCCCGGTCAGCTGTTGAACCAGACCCCTCAGGTTCCCCAGCTCGCGCTCATAGTGCTCTCCCACGGTAGCGCGCCCGGTCTGGCTCTGTCGCAGCGCAGCCGCTTCCTGCTCCAGATTTGAGTTCATCAGCTCGAGGTTCCGCACCTTGTCGATGTAGCCGGCGAAACGGTCATTGAGTGTCTGCAGAATCTCCTTCTCGTTCCTCCGAGTCATGTCGCCGTTAAAGATCTCCAAGCTGTCGGCGGAGGGTGTCTGGCTGTAGGCCTGGCGGCGGCGCTGAGAGGTCGTCCAGGGCTGGGAGTGGAAGCCGGAGGAGGAGAGGGAAGCGGCAGGCCGGGCAGAGAGGCCCTGTGGTGCCCTGCGGTAGGATCCGTGGCCGTAGAGGTGGTCCAGTGGGTAGCTCATCTCTAAACCGGATGCAGACTGCGGCAGGATGGAGAGAGGTGAGCTTTTATACCGCGGGAGGAGAAACTCACAACTCAGCATGGACACTCTCTCTCTTTAAGGATACATCATCTTCGCTATCGTCATGCACCACTCCTTCCTCACACAGACTAACTACAGAAGAACAGCATGATGCAGCGCATGATACTTGAATTTTTACCCAATGTCCAATTGACATTAGTCAGTCACTTACATGATTTACACATGTCTAATAACTTCTGACTGCAAGAATCTTGTCGGGACATTGGGTTTATGCAGATGGTTCCTACTATATATCTAGTTTAAGCATCCATCTGGGTAAGGATCCATCTGTTTAAGAATCCATCTGTGTAAGCCCAATGTCCCGACAATATCCTAGCTGTGGTCTGAAGCTAGGTGTCTGAGTGTGCACAATGCATCAATATGATTGTTCAATCTTCGTTACAGTAGACCAACATAATTATATCCACAACACCATGTTCACTTCAAGAAATATAGCTGATGTAACATTTCCATTTTAGGTTTCAATTATTTTATTGTGTTTGGACAAGGCTGGAAGTTTCATGTGGAGCTCTTCATTCTCTCTGTCAGTGCTCTGTGAATACATTACAGTGTGTGTACATGTGTGTGGTTCTGTCAGTCTGCCAGGTGTGTGTCCCAGGTGGGTTGTATCAGGATAAGGTAAGACCCAGATGCAGATCGTATCGAAGTAACAATGTTTATTACAGTGAACAGAGGCAAAGGTACAAGACGGCAGGCAGGTTCAGGGTCGAGACAGGCAAGGGTCAAAAACCAGGAGGGAGAGAAAAAGAGAGGTTGGAAAAAGAAAGGAGCTGACAGGACAAACACTGGTAAGCTTGACAAACAAGACAAACTGGCAACAGACAAACAGAACACACAGGTATAAATACACTGGGGATAATGGGGAAGATGGGCGACACCTGGAGGGGGTGGAGACAAGCACAAAGACCGGTGAAACAGATCAGGGTGTGACAGGTTGAAGTGGATCTGCAGACTCACACTGCAGCAGTAACCAGACCGCTTATCAGCAGAACATTTGACATTTTAGCCACTTTAGCATGTCAGTCATTGCATACCTTAGAAAGTTATTCATGACTTGTCAGAAATATCAAGATCAACTAGTCCAGGTCAGCTAATGTTTTTTTTGCTAGGTTTTTTAGCCCATAGATTTTGTTGTACGAGATGTTCCCAAATGCTTGAAGGGGGTCTCTCTCACTCTCTCTCTTTCGCTCTCTCTCTCTCTCTCTCTCTCTCTCTCTCTCTCACACACACACACACACACACACACACACACACACACACACACACACACACACACACACACACACACACACACACACACACACACACACACACACACACACACACACACACACACACACACACACACACACACGCACCTGGCCCACTGACAGCTTTACACATTGTAAGAGTGTTTGAGGTTTAATGTCATAATCTGTTTTCATCATGATCCTCGGAAATAAAAGTGAATGGCCCATCTCCAAAAAAATAAAAGTGAATGGCCCAGCTCCAATGCAATAGTTGAGACCAGAAATACCTCTGTCAATAGCCCTGTTAAAGGAAGTGGAGATGACTGAGCATTAAGTACGCACACACAAGCACACTTGCTATTTTAGTTCAGTCCTTGTAAGTGTGTGTCAGCTGATTTGGAGGAATGTGTCTGAGGAGGATGATTCTGTCCCTACAGCACCTATTGATCAAACTCCTTTAGGATCTACACACACACACACACACACACACACACACACACACACACACACACACACACACACACACACACACACACACACACACACACACACACACACACACACACACACACACACACACACAGGAACATGAAGAAGAAGCTATAGCATTTACATCGTTTAGTTCTGTACTGTACCAGTAAATTATCTATTTTAGCGAACAAATTTTTCTCTCTAAGTGAGCACATCAGATAACGTCAAGACCATCACAGCAGCCATCAGTATCATTCACACCAGAGTAATACAGTATCTCTTTACATTTGTATTAGAGTAATATAATAATGACAACACACAGAAATATTTTGGTTTTAACTTTTATTAGTTCATCAGTTTGTATTGCATACTCTCAGCAGTTTATACATAGCACAGTCATCCCTGACTTCAGAGTTCTCCTCACTGGCCTAGGTATCATTACTGACCACAGCACAGTGAGTCAGCACAACCATCAGACAGGGAGCTGTTTAAGATGCACAATGAGCAGGTTTGTAGTCTTTCTCTGCTTTTTATAGTTGTTATTATAATATACACATTTATATCTTCATAAATATACACATACAGTACAATATATTGATCTGTCACAATCTTTCATAGACATTTGTTGACCTATCTGACCTTGAAAGCCTTTGAAGAATAGTTTCATGTGCAGCTCTTCATTCTCTCTGTCTTCCAGTGTTTTGAATACATGACAGTAAACACACACACACACACACACACACACACACACACACACACACACACACACACACACACACACACACACACACACACACACACACACACACACACACACACGCGTTGTCATGGCCTTCTCCTCCTCAGAGGCATAAACTCTCTAATTACATATCAGTCAGACAGACAGCATCACATTCAGACCAGAAATAAACACTCAACACGCTCCTAGTCCCAGTTACTCACTACATCCAATATATATGAGGCCACTGCAAGTGGAGATCACTGAGCCAGAATGGAGGGGTGGAGCCAGTCCTGTATTCTCAGTTCTTGAAATGTCACTCAGTTTGATGTTTGAGGAAGGGAGGGGAAGGTATTGATGTAAGAGGGAGAGAAAGAGAAGAGGGGTGGAGGAGGGAGATGAAAAGAGGGGAAGGGAAAGATGAGAGGGAGAGGAAGAAAGAGCAAGACCTAATGGACATGGAGGGAGGAGAGAGATGATGGAGAAAGAAAATGAGAGAGAAAAGGAGGAGGACAAAGAGAGTGACCTTGGGAAGACAGAGCTCTACTGGCAGGAGCCGAAGATGAGTCAGTTTCTATACAATGAAGCTTTTCGATTGTATTACATTGTACATTTATGTATGCCTGCCTGCCTGCCTGCCTGCCTGCCTGCCTGCCTGCCTGCCTGCCTGCCAGTGCCTGCCTGCCTGCCTGCCTGCCTGCCTGCCTGCCTGCCTGCCTGCCTGCCTCAAATCAAATGTTATTTGTCACATGCTTCGTAAACAGGTGTAGACTAAACAGGTGTAGACTAAACAGGTGTAGACTAACCGTGAAAGTTTTAACCTTACTTACCAACAAATAAATAAAAAACATAGAAAAAATTGAAAAATAATAACAGAAGGAATAAATACACAATGAGTATTAATAACTTGGCTATATAGAGTATATCACAAAAGTGAGTACACCCCTAAGTGAAAATGTCCAAATTGGGCCCAATTAGACATTTTCACTTAGGGGTGTACTCACTTTTGTTGCCAGCGGTTTAGACATGAATGGCTGTGTGTTGAGTTATTTTGAGGGGACAGCGAATTTACACTGTTATACAAGCTATACACTCACTACTTTACATTGTAGCAAAGTGTCATTTCTTCAGTGTTGTCACATGAAAGATATACTCAAAATGTAACAAAAATGTGAGGGGTGTACTGACTTTCTGACTTTAACTATTTAACTAACTATTTAGCAGTCGTATAGTTTGGGGGTAAAAGCTTTTCAGGGACCTGTCGGTTCCAGACTTGGTGCACCATTACTTCTTGCCATACCAGTAGCAGAGAAAACAGTCTATGATTTGGGTGGCTGGGGTCTTTGACCATTTTTAGGGCCTTCCTCTGACACCACCTGGTATAGAGTTCCTGGATGTCACCAGGCAAGTGGCTCTCAATGGTGCAGCTGTAGGACTCCTTGAGGATCTGAGGGCCCATGCCAAATCTTGTCAGTCTCTTAATGGGGTAGAGGCGTTGTCATGCCCTATTCACGAATGTGTTGACGTGTGTGGACCATGATAGTTCCTTAGCGATGTGGACACAGAGGAACTTGAAGCTCTTCCACTTCTTCCACAGCGGTTCCACAACAACCCCGTCTCTCTGGATGGGGGCGTGCTCAGCCCTCCATTTCCTGTAGTTCACGATCAGCTCCTTTGTCTTGCTGACGTTGAGGGAGAGGTTGTTATGCCGGCACCACACTGCCAGGTCTCTGACCTCCTCCCTGTAGGCTATCATCGTCATCGCTGATCAAGCCTACCACTGTTGTGTTGTCTGCAAATGATGATGCTGGAGTCGTGTGAGGCCACGCAATCGCAGGTGAACAGGGAATAGAGGAGGGAACTAAGCACGCATCCCTGAGAGGCCCCAGTGTTGAGGGTCAGCGTGGTGGATGTGTTGTTGCCTACCCTCACCACCTGGGTGCGTCCCGTTATGAGGTCCAGGATCCAGTTGCAGAGGGAGGTTTTTAATCCCTGTGTGTGTGTGTGTGTGTGTGTGTGTGTGTGTGTGTGTGTGTGTGTGTGTGTGTGTGTGTGTGTGTGTGTGTGTGTGTGTGTGTGTGTGTGTGTGTGTGTGTGTGTGTGTGTGTGTGTGTGTGTGAGTGTGAGAGAGAGAGAGACAGACAGAGAGAGAAAGATGGCAATAATTGTACACATGACACACACAATGACATAAACTGGAATTCTAAACTCATCCTCATCCTAATTTGAGGAATTATGTTGGTACTCTCCTAAATTTCTCTTCACTGTGTTCATCTGGCGCCACCTCATGGACACTCAGTCAGGACTGTTTCCAAACTCCATACTTCTGTACAAATTATAAGGGTGTAATTGCAGACTGCAATTAGGGACATTTTACTACTTATCTTTAATATATCAAGTTACACCCATTGATCCTCGCCATTGGTCCATGGCTGCTTCATTCGTGCTGGGGACGCCCGAATTGTGGTCTGGAATCACACCATCTTGGTACCCAGGCCTACACAATGATTTAGGGGGTCCCAAGGACCTAGTCTGGAAAACGCTAGCCTGGGGAGAGATAGGAAACCCCAGACACCTTAACCGTGATATGACTAGGTCTGATGCTGTAGTAGTGATGTAACGCAAATAATATGAGGAAAACACTGTCTTTTCAATACAATAGTCTCTCTCCTTCCCCCATCTCTCTCACCTCACCCCCCAACCTTTGTGCAGCTCTAGGGGCTGTAGGTTGTGATTGTCATCCTCACGACCCCCCAGTGTTCTGGGGTACAGTTCTAAAGTCCCTGGGCTTCATGTTTACCCTGCTGCTCTGCACTAGACTGTGTGTGTGTTTGACACCCCTCGCATGTAACTGGACAGGGTTATAGTATTAGGTCATGGTAAAGTAATCAGGAATGAGGTCATGAAACAATAGCTCTTTGACAGTTACACACTGACATCTCATCACAAATGTTCATGTTGTTTTTCTGGTTCCTTTTGTCTGCAGGAAGAGGTGCTTTCTCTCTCTGAGGGACTGGGGGCAGGAGAGAGGGTTGTACGGAAGAGGGCAGGAGAGGGGGATGTGGAGATGAGTGCAGTCAGGCCAGCGGTGGTAGTGCACCCCAGGGAGCTGAAGGGCCTCCTTCACATCTGCACTGTCATCGCTCAAGGTCTGACCATTTAGAGCTCTCCATGCTGGTTAGTTTAACCTGTCCAGGGTAGAGAGGTTAACCCTTACCTGTCCAGGTACTGAGCTGCTGTCTGAGGGGCGGTGTTCAGAGGCCCTGACTGTTCTTCAGAGAGACCCCTCCCCCTTGGCCCCAAGAGACCTGCTGGCCCAGATACACACCCTCATACGCCTCTGCCTCAGTGGCAAGGTACACACTCACACACACCTCAGAAGCCTCTCAGATGCATGGTGAGAGAGAGTGCGATGACCAATGGTGTGTGTGCGTGTGTTTATGTGTAGGGTCATCCCGTCAGTGCTGTGTTATAGGAAGGCTTTGGAGACAGACATGGGGTGTGTGTGTGCACTGCACCAGAGCCTCCTGGTTAACAGACAGCACGGAAACACACAAGCAGAGATCCAGGCTCTACACCTGATACACTCAGTGAGTAACACACACACACACACACACACACACACACACACACACACACACACACACACACACACACACACACACACACACACACACACACACACACACACACACACACACACACACACACACACACACAGAGAATAAAGGCATCTGTCTGATGCTGCAGTTGACTGAGGTGTGAGGGATCTTGTCTCTGTACCAGGCTCTGTACATGCCACTTGCCACTCAGCCTGCTGTGGCCCCACCTCCTCTCATCTGCCCCGCCTCTCTGCTCCCTGGCCAATCCTTGTCCAGCCTGCTTTCAGTCCCCTCCCACCTCAGCATACTACACAGTCTGGCTCAAAAGTGTGTACTCCACGGAAGGCAAGTTCCCAGACAGCCGACGTTGAATATTTTTTTCTCTATAAAGCCAATATGTAATTTATAGGCATATTCAACATATTGCATTGGGACCAATGAAGTGGGTGGAGTAGAAAGTGCTGCTAGGTATTTAGACCACATTCCCCCATGAAATAACACCATATATAGATTCTACAGGCCCCACTGAGTAATCCCAACCCCACTTTTACCTCGACACAGAGAATCGTTTTTTTCTCTACAGCCCAATATTGTGAACAGTCTGAACATTGTAGCCGAGTGGTTAAGAGCTCTAGACCCAAACTGTTATAGACCTATATCCATCCTGCCCTGCCTTTCTAAAAATCTTTGAAAGCCAATTTAACAAACTGATCACAAACCATTTTGAATCGTACCTTCTCCACTATGCAATCTGATTTCCGACCTGGTCATGGGTGCACCTCAGCAATGCTCAAGGTCCTAAACGATATCATAACCGCCATCGATAAAAGACAGTACTGTGCAGCTGCCTTCATCGACCTGGCCAAGGCTTTCGACTCTGTCAATCACCTCATTCTTATCGGCAGACTCAATAGCCTCGGTTTCTCAAATGACTGCCTCGCTTGGTTCACCAACTACTTCTCAGATAGAGTTCAGTGTGTCAAATCGGAGGGCATGTTGTCCGGACCTCTGGCAGTCTCTATGGGGGTGCCGCAGGGTTCAATTCTCGGGACGACTCTTTTCTCTGTATATATCAATGATGTCGCTCTTGCTGCTGGTGATTCTCTGATCCTCCTCTACGCAGAAGACACCTTTCTGTAAACATTTGGCCCTTCTTTGGACATCTGGCATCCAACTGCTTTTAACTGCTAATCAAATTAAATGCATGCTCTTCAACCGATTGCTGCCCGTGTGGCTGATGTGAAATGGCTAGCTAGTTAGCGCTAGTGGCGTTTCAATCGGTGACGTCACTTGCTCTGAGACCTTGAAGTAGTGGTTCCCCTTGCTCTGCAAGAGCCGCGGCTTTTGTGGAGCGATGGGTAACGATGCTTCGAGGGTGACTGTTGTCTGTGTGCAGAGCGTCCCTAGTTTGCGCCCGGGTCGGGGCGAGGGGACGGACGTAAAGTCTATACTGTTACACCCGCACCCGCCCAACTAGCATCACTACTCTGGACAGTTCTGTCCTAGAATATGTGGACAACTACAAATACCTTGGTGTCTGGTTAGACTGTAAACTCTCATTCCAGACTCACATTAAGCATCTCCAATCCAAAATTAAATCTAGAATCATTATTTCGCAACAAAGCTTCTTCACTCATGCTGCCAAACATACCTCGTAAAATTGACTTTCCTACCGATCCTTGACTTTGGCAATGTCATTTACAAAATAGCCTCCAACACTCTACTCAGCAAATTGGATGTAGTCTATCACAGTGCCATCCGTTTTGTCACCAAAGCCCCATATACTACCCACCACTGCGACCTGTATGCTCTCGTTGGCTTGCCCTCTCTACATGTTCGTCGCCAAACCCACTGGCTCCAGGTCATCTATAAGTCTTTGCTCGGTAAAGCTCCACCTTATCTCAGCTCACTGGTCACTATAGCAACACCCACCAGTAGCACGCTCTCCAGCAGGTATATTTCACTGGTCATCCCCAAAGCCAACACCTCATTTGGCCGCCTTTCTTTCCTGTACTCTGCTGCCAATGACTGGAACGAATTGCAAAAATCACTGAAGCTGGAGACTTTTATCTACCTCCCTAACTTTAAGCATCAGCTGTCAGAGCAGCTTACCGATCACTGTACCTGTACACAGCCCATCTGTAAATAGCACACCCAACTACCTCATCCCCATATTGTTTTTTTTGTTTTTTTTTGCTATTTTGCACCCCAGTATCTCTACTTGCACATCATCATATGGACATCTATCATGTGCACAATTATTTCACCTCTATGGCCTATTTAATGCCTTACCTCCCTAATCTTACTACATTTGCACACACTGTACATAGACCTTTTCTATTGTGTTATTGACTGTATGTTTGTTTATCCCATGTGTAACTCTGTGTTGTTGTTTTTGTCGCACTGCTTTGCTTTATCTTGGCCAGGTCGCAATTGTAAATGAGAACTTGTTCTCAACTGGCCAACTGGTTGAATAAAGGTGAGAGAAAAAAACATGGTGCTGGAGACCAGAGGTGTCCGTTGAGAGAAAGGCAGGTTGAGTTTGCCAAGATCAGAGTAGTACATACGGTGTCGTACGCTGAGGAAGTGAAGAGAGTAGTAAAGGAAGATGGGTCCAGGGCCTGGGAGCCTAAGAGGATCCCTGTGAGTAGGCCGAAGCCAACAGAGAGTGATAGGTATAACTGTACTTCAGTAAGGTTGGCTTCTTAGCGTTCATAGCCATTGTTATCAACTGTTCTGCAGAGGAGTTACAAGGTGTGTTGAGCAATAGTGTCCCGCACTACCAGGCTGCTGGCTTGGTGTAGGATCAGATAGGGCCAAGTAGTGGAATAGTGGGGATGTTTTTTAATAGGTGTAGGTTTAGTTGGTAGGGCAATTTTTCTACGATGTGTAATGAACTCATACACAGAACCAGATAAGAGGAATACATGAATAGGGAGGCCTTGAATGCGGTGCGAGAGAGGCAGGTTGAGGTTACCAGGGTTAGAGTAGAGGAGAGGTTGTCATATGCTGAAGTAGTGAAGAAAGTTGAGGAAGATGTATCAAGGGGGAGGGATCCTGAGAGGATTCATGTGAGTAGTAGATCTGTATCAGTACAGAGGAATAGGCCAAGGAGTGATATATGCTTCAGTAAGATTGGCTTTTTAGTGTTCATAGTAATGGTTATCAACTGTACTGAAGTTATGGTTGCAGCTGGAGAGAAGTATTTGGGTGTACAAGATTTGAGGTCAGAAGAGAGTGTTGATTGGTGGTGTCCCGTCCTTTCAGGCTGTTGGCATGAGGTAGGACTAGATAGGTTTAAATAGTGGAGTAGGGTGGTGTTTTTTAATGAGTGTAGGGATAGGTTAAATGTTAATTTATTTTCCTTTTTTCAAGTAAAGCATAAGGGTGTTATAACCCAGTCTAGTTGGTGGTGGTAATGCAACATTTATTGGATGCCAACCGCATCGACGAAGAAGAGGCCTTGAATGGCCTCACACTCCACTACTGTAGGTGGTGGTGTATGCACCACATGGATGCGATCTGCCAATACAAATGTAAAGAAGAAGAGCTCAAGAGAACGTTGTGAAGTTACTTTGCGGACAAAGCTTAACAAATAGCTACAGTAGCTACTTTTTATTTATACACATTAGCTATTTCAGAAGGAGTAACACCATGGCCTCGGGAGGAGAGTAAGTATAAATAGATACAAAGGTGTATTTTTTACAAGCGAATTAGCTAGCTAAGCTCCTAGACTCTTCTGGTATTTTACCTCAGCTAGCTAGTTAGCATATTGGATGTCATGCCATACTAACATTACGGTTTATGGAAGACTCTTACTACGAGTGAATTTAGCTAGCTAGTTAGGTAACCAAGTATTAGCTAACGTTAGCACGTAACGTTGTACACTGTAATTGGGACCAGTCAATGGAATGTCCAAAACTACCGTACATGACTGACAGACGTTTGTATCTAGCTAGCTAACGTTAGGCAACTTAACCTGACAAAAAGTAGCAAGCTGGGCCTACCGGCACAGTTTGCTAACCAATGTTAACATATGTTTCTAACTAGCTAGCCTGTGACTCTCTGGCTTGACAAACTCATCCAAGGACCCATGATGATGAATTAGAGGCAGGACACATTTTTTAAATACATTACCATGTAAATGTGTTTACGTTATAGTTAGCCAACTCGCTAGCTACCTGACGTTAACTAACGTAAGTGGTTGGGTAGCTAGCTAACTGTCAAAGCTGGATGAAAATGCCGGCCATGTCACTTACTTACTGGCTTAGCTAAACTAACGTTAACCGTTTAGTTAGCTAGCTAATAAACGTATCATTCAAAGTGTAATTACGGTTTAGGTAATTTAGGAATATATATATAAAGGTGTGTCCTTTTGCTGTGTCACCTGCAGCTTGGCTACTAGTAGCTAGTTAGCAAACATTAGCTGGCGATGAATGAACAGTATTTCCGATTTAGCTAACGTCAGCGTAGCTATTTAGCTGATCATGAAACAAAGTGTACAATATGAAAGTTTGCCAAGTTAAGTGATTGCGCGATGTTAAATTGCTAGCTTTGCAAATACGGCATTTATAGCCAGCTATACTGATCTATCTAGTTAGCTAATGACATTGTTAATCAATATTCCCAATAGGTCAAGGATTTTTTTATTTTATTTAACCGTTATTTAACTAGGCAAGTCAATTAAGAACAAATTCTTAACAATGACGGCCTACACCGACCAAACCAGGACGTCGCTGGGCCAATTGTGCACTGCCCTGTGGGACTCCCAGTTACGGACGGTTGTGATACAGCCTGGATTCGAACCAGGGTGTCTATAGTGACACCCTGGTGCAGAGTCTTAGAACGCTGCGCCACTTGGGAGCTCAAGTATTAATGTGTATGTAGTAACTGAAATATCAGGCAGTCAGGTTTAACTTATCGCTTTTGTTTGTCTCACCCAGATCCAAAAATGATGATCTTTCCACTGCGATTCTGAAGCAGAAGACCAGACCTAACAGATTGATTGTTGATGAATCCATCAATGAAGACAACAGTGTGGTCTCTCTCTCTCAGGTAGGCAAAGGTGATTGGGTGGATTTGTAACCTCATCCTCTGTTCACAGTCCCAGAATGTAATTATTCTGGCTCTAAGCAAGCATGTGTTATTTTGATTCTCAGCTGCGGCAAAGATCTGTAAACGATCTGATCCTGCTGTACTAAAAGTATTTAGAACATCTAGTGAAACTCATGGTGTTCATACTCTGTTTTTAGGCAAAGATGGATGAGCTGCAGCTGTTTCGTGGAGACACAGTGCTGATGAAGGGGAAGAAGCGCAGGGAGTCAGTATGTATTGTTTTGTCTGACGACACCTGCTCTGATGAGAAGATCCGCATGAACCGTGTGGTCCGCAACAACCTCCGCGTCCGTCTGGGGGATGTCATCAGGTACACATACAGATGCACACACACGGGAACAAACAAGTTTGTTTTTGTACATATGCCCAAAGAAAATTTAGATGAGTGATGTTTCTCTATTCTTCCTGTTGCAGTATCCAGCCGTGTCCTGATGTGAAGTATGGGAAGAGGATCCACGTTCTGCCTATTGATGATACCGTGGAGGGAATCACTGGCAATCTATTTGAGGTCTACCTCAAACCCTACTTCCTAGAGGCCTACAGGCCCATCCGCAAGGGTCAGTACACACACTAGGGATGAGCATTTGAAATGATTTCACTATTCACATAAAATATATTTTTCCGGATATTCATATAGTCAAAATTATATACAATAATCTCTACTCTTTTGACCAATCGGATTTAGAGGTCGGCCAATTTTAATTAGTGCCGATTTCAAGTTTTTAGCAATGCTTGCTTCACAGTGATGTTTATGACTTCAAACCTATCAACTCCTGAGATTAGGCTGGCAATACTAAAGTGCCTATTAGAACACCCAATAGTCAAAGGTATATTAAATACAAATGGCATAGAGAGAAATAGTCGACGCATCATAATTCCTATAATAACTACAACCTAAACTTCTTTACTGGGAATATTGAACCACCAGCTTGCATATGTTCTCATGTTCTGAGCAAGGAACTTAAATGTTAGCTTTTTTACATGGCACATATTGCACTTTTACTTTCTTCTCCAACACTGTGTTTTTGCATTATTTAAACCAAATTGTGCATGTTTCATTATTTATTTGAGACTAAATAGATTTGATTTATGTATTAAGTTAAAATAAGTGTTCATTGTTAATTTCAGTGTTGTTGTAATGGTTAATTATTACAAATTCTACGAAATATTACAAATTGTAATATATATTACAAAATATATGTTGGCTGATTTATTCGGTATTAGCTTTTTTCGGTCCTCCAGTAATCGATATCGGCGTTAAAATCATAATCGGTTGACCTCTAATCAGAATGATGCCGCAGCAGATAGTGTACAGTTGGTTTCAGGGTGCTATTCCAGTAGTTTTTAGCTAACAATAGCCTAGGCTAACAGTGAACGTGAAGTCTAATGTTCGCCATAATAGAACAGATTATATATATAATAAAAAAAAGTTTTCTGGTTAGTGTTTTGCATGAATCTGTGTCAGGTCTTGTGGACCCTCTGTTGGTGTGCGCCTGTAGGCTAACTGCTATTTGAAGTGGGGAAAATGGCATACCGCTGTCAGGGCTGACCAGAGGGCTAAATGAGCTATGATCGTCAAATGTAAAACGCAACCCATAACCTATGAGAGAGAATTTGCTTGAAAATAAAACATTCACTTTGTGTGTCCCTAGAACTAGGCTGCATTTACAGTTCTGTTAACAATGAACTGTCAATGCCATGGGACATCTGAAGCAGCAGTAGCTCAATGCGCCGTACATAAACACTACATTCTAAAGTTAGTTGTTTTATTAAATTAAGCATTTTACATGTCATTGTATATCCTTGTGTGTAACATGGACCATTTCATTTAAACAGCTTTTTCATTGTTAAAATATGCCTAAAAAATTATCCCAAAATGTGTTCAAATACGAATGTCTGTTCAGATGTCTGGATAGTCGATTAACTGTGCCCATCCCTAACACACACCTGTTACCAATCGTTTTGTTTCAAAACAGCACCGGTGAACAATTGTTTGTTCTATATTTTATTCTGTAATTTGTCATTGTGTGTAGGTGATATCTTCCTGGTTCGGGGGGGTATGCGTGCGGTGGAGTTCAAGGTGGTGGAGACTGACCCCAACCCCTATTGCATCGTTGCCCCCGATACCGTCATCCACTGCGAGGGAGAGCCTATCAGGAGAGAGGTGGGTCACAACCTCAACCAATTGCTTGTGGGCAGAGCACTCTTAATTTAGCCTATGTAAATCTAGGCATTGTACTTTTAGCCAATTAGCGTTGCTTTTCTCCAAGTCCACAGCAAGAGGGTCGGGTAGGAATATGTAATGAATCGGTACCTATGTATCCTGAAGTCCCTGCAAATACCTAGCCCTAGTAAGCAAACAAACTCTCAAGCCTCAGATTTATTTCTGTGTGTGTTTTCTGTGTGTTTAGGATGAGGAGGAGTCCCTGAATGAGGTGGGCTATGACGATATCGGAGGAGTGAGGAAGCAGCTGGCTCAGATCAAGGAGATGGTGGAGCTGCCACTCAGACACCCTGCACTATTCAAGGCTATAGGAGTCAAGGTAACACACACCGTTCACTATCTTCAAGGCCTTGTGTTAGTCTACGCACTTTCTTGAACAGTAAAGATTTTAAAAACATGTTTTCCAGACTTGAAAGTCAACCATTTCAATTGGCTTAAGCATTTTTCACTATTGGAAATGTTCTAATGACTGACATGCACCTGTACTCCCCTCCAGCCCCCCCGTGGTATCCTGCTGTACGGACCCCCCGGTACAGGAAAGACCCTGATTGCCAGAGCTGTCGCTAATGAGACTGGAGCCTTCTTCTTCCTCATCAACGGTGAGATTCTAAACCTTACCCTTTCCCTGGCAGAGGTTCAGTGTTCATGATAAGTCATTGTACTCTTGCTGTTTTGATGTTGCTCTGTATGGCCCTTCTGTCTGTGTTCCTGTCCGTAGGGCCTGAGATCATGAGTAAGCTGGCTGGAGAGAGTGAGAGCAACTTGAGGAAGGCCTTCGAGGAGGCTGAGAAGAACTCTCCTGCCATCATCTTCATTGATGAGCTGGACGCTATCGCTCCAAAGAGAGAGAAGGTGTGGGGGAGAGAGAATGGGTATTAATGGTGTCCATCAGTTGATGTGCAGACCAAGAGAATAAAAATTGAATACAAAGGAAACAGAAAAATCATTCTAAAGGGTCCCCCAACTATGACATTGTATCACTTCAATAAAAACAAAGTGCAGCAGCTATGAACTGATCTGACATTTTCTGTAGACCCATGATTGGATGGAGAGGTATATCCTGCTGTTGTTGACATGCGTGTGTGTTTGTAGACCCATGGAGAAGTGGAGAGGCGTATCGTGTCTCAGCTGCTGACCCTGATGGACGGGCTGAAGCAGAGGGCTCATGTCATTGTCATGGCAGCCACCAACAGACCCAACAGCATAGACGCTGCACTTAGGAGATTTGGTACGTATACATATTTTTACCGGTTGGTTACAGGGTGTTTTTATGTTTTTATTGTGCAGTTATATTGGTTGCTTTAATGCTCCAACGTGCTTGTGCCTACAGGGCGTTTTGACAGGGAGGTGGACATTGGAATCCCTGATGCTACAGGCAGACTGGAAATCCTGCAGATCCACACCAAGAACATGAAACTGAATGACGATGTTGACCTTGAACAGGTGTGTGCTGACTCTTGGCCTGGATATCACGAAAAAGGGGGTAAAATCCTTGTCTGCGCTGGGACAAGGAAAATAATTGTCAGATAAGAAAAACATAGATTTAAGTTGTCCGAATGGACAAGTAAAAAAAAAAAAAAAATCACACATCAGAATAATTGTTTGATATTGTGATCAGAATTAAATAAGGGAGGCCAACATTGGAACAATGTTAATAGATTACTCCCCATCCACCAGCCCAATCCACAACACCCTAGTAAAACCCAAGTCTAATTGACGGTAATAGTGCTCACTGTTGTCCCTAGTGGCCGATTTTGAAGGAGGACATCGGGAAATAATTGTCCAATGTCAATCTTGACCGATCTTCCTAAATAGGCAGCGTAGCCTAAATTTGTCAGATTATCTATGGTAAAAAAAAAAAATTAAAAGTGGTTATTTTCTTCATACAGTGATGTAAAAATGGTGTTGGACCATTTTATTTGGGGACAAGTGACTTGAGCTTTTGCACAAAATAAAAAATCTGTCCTACTTGTCCAATGGACAAGTGACAAAAAAAGTTGTCATTTCCTGATTGAAGGAATAGGGTGCCATTTGGAACACATCCTGGGTGTGTGTCTTGTTAGGTGGCTGACATACATTTCCCACACCCATTGAACTGGTAGCATTGTGTTCCGAGGCTGGCCTGCGTGTTAACTCTCCCTGTATCTCCGTGTAGGTGGCTAATGAGACCCACGGCCACGTGGGTGCTGACCTGGCTGCCCTGTGCTCTGAGGCTGCTCTCCAGGCCATCAGGAAGAAGATGGACCTAATCGACTTGGAGGACGAGACCATCGATGCGGAGGTCATGAACTCCCTGGCCGTTACCATGGACGACTTCAGGGTAGGAAACACACTACCAAGTGTTGACTGTCTCTACCTAGGGTAGAATACACAGTCTACCACAACCCAGTACATAATAACTATACTACTCCTGGTTATGTATACAGTTGAAGTCGGAAGTTTACATACACCTTAGCCAAATACATTTCAACTCAGTTTTTCACAATTCTTGACATTTCATTCTAGTAAAAATTCCCTGTTTTAGGTCAGTTAGGATCACCACTTCATTTTATGAATGTGAAATGTCAGAATAATAGTAGAGTGATTTATTTCAGCTTTTATTTCTTTCATCACATTCCCAGTGGGTCAGAAGTTTACATACACTCAATTAGTATTTGGTAGCATTGCCTTTAAATTGTTAAACTTGGGTCAAACGTTTCGGGTAGCCTTCCACACGCTTCCCACAATAAGTTGGGTGAATTTTGGCCCAT
The DNA here is from genome assembly GCF_023373465.1 of Oncorhynchus keta. Classification (NCBI taxonomy): domain Eukaryota; kingdom Metazoa; phylum Chordata; class Actinopteri; order Salmoniformes; family Salmonidae; genus Oncorhynchus; species Oncorhynchus keta. Next base: position 22,295,007 of record NC_068445.1, read on the forward strand.
TCCTCCTGACAGAGCTGGTGTAACTGAGTCAGATTTGTAGGCCTCTTTGCTCACACACACTTTTTCAGTTCTGCCCACAAACTTTCTGTAGGATTGAGGTCAGGGCTTTGTGATGGCCACTCCAATACCTTGACTTTGTTGTCCTTAAGCCATTTTGCCACAACTTTGGAAGTATGTTTGGGGTCATTGTCCATTTGGAACCAAGCTTTAACATCCTGACTGATGTCTTGAGATGTTGCTTCAATATATCCACATCATTTTCCTCCCTCATGAAGCCATCTATTTTGTGAAGTGCACCAGTCCTTCCTGCAGCAAAGCACCCCCACAACATGATGCTGCCTGTGCTTCACGGTTGGGATGGTGTTCTTCGGCTTGCAAGCCTCCCCCTTTTTCCTCCAAACATAACGATGGTCATTATGGCCAAATAGTTCTATTTTTGTTTCATCAGACCAGAGGACATTTCTCCAAAAAGTACGATCTTTGTCCCCATGTGCAGTTGCAAACCGTAGTCTGGCTTTTTTATGGCGGTTTTGGAGCAGTGGCTTCTTCCTGGCTGAGCAGCCTTTCAGGTTATGTCGATATGGGACTCGTTTTACTGTGGATATAGATACTTTTGTACCTGTTTCCTCTAGCATCTTCACATGGTCCTTTGCTGTTGTTCTGGGATTGATTTGCACTTTCCGCACCAAAGTACGTTCATCTCTAGGAGACAGAACGCGTCTCCTTCCTGAGAGGTATGACGGCTGCGTGGTCCCATGGTGTTTGTACTATTGTTTATACAGATGAACGTGGTACCTTCAGGCATTTGGAAATTGCCCCCAAGTAGGTCTTGGCTGATTTCTTTTGATTTCCCCTTCATGCCAAGCAAAGAGGCAGTGAGTTTGAAAGTAGGCCTTGAAATACATCCACAGGTACACTTCCAATTGACTCATGATGTCAATTAGGTCAATTAGCCTATCAGAAGCTTCTAAAGCCAAGATGGAATTGTCCAAGCTGTATAAAGGCACAGTCAACTTAGTGTATGTAATCTTCTGACCCACTGGAATTGTGATACAGTGAATTATATGTGAAATAATCTGTCTGTAAAAAATTGTTGGAAAAGTTACTTGTCATGCACAAAGTAGATGTCCTACCCGACTTAGTTTGTTTACTAAGTCGGGGTGGGTCCTAACCAAAACTAGTTTGTTAACAAGACATTTGTGGAGTGGTTGAAAAATGAGTTTAATGACTCCAACCTAAGTGTATGTAAACTTCGGACTTCAACTGTATATGATATTAAACGTGTGTTTGCATTTCAGTGGGCTCTGAGCCAGAGTAACCCATCAGCTCTGAGGGAGACGGTGGTAGAGGTTCCTAACATCACCTGGGGGGACATTGGAGGACTGGAAGATGTCAAGAGGGAGTTGCAGGAACTGGTGCAGGTATGACGTGCGCGCACACAAACACATTTAAAATGATTTATTTGAATCCACAAATCACATTAGTCGAAGGATTCAAACATTTCATAAGTCATGGATATATGGACACTTGTGGATGGAAAAAATAACCTTCTCCATACAGCAAGGCTGCCTGTGACCGCTGACATAGAGCAGTATACCTCGCTAGCTGCTCTGCTTTCGTCCTATGCAGGCCTGCAATCAAACCGGTGCACAAAGTTTAACCTTACACACATTGTCATACCTTATCTCTAGCTTTCTTTCCCCGATAGTACCCAGTGGAGCACCCTGATAAGTTCCTGAAGTTCGGTATGACCCCGTCTAAGGGAGTGTTGTTCTACGGGCCCCCGGGTTGCGGTAAGACCCTGCTGGCCAAGGCCATTGCCAACGAGTGCCAGGCCAACTTCATCTCCATCAAAGGACCTGAGCTTCTCACCATGTGGTTCGGAGAGTCTGAGGCTAATGTCAGGGAGATCTTTGACAAGGTATGACATAGAAGTGACTCACCAAAGTTAACATTTCTATTTGTGCGCTATGGTAGGTCATAAATCAACAAGGAGAAAAACAGTAGTCTTGGCATTGAACCCTGTGGTACACCACTACACCATTTTCAATAGTATATGGTGTAATCTACTGTGTTTTTCTGTGTGTACAGGCTCGCCAGGCAGCCCCGTGTGTGTTGTTCTTTGACGAGCTGGACTCCATAGCGAAAGCCCGTGGGGGTAATGTGGGAGATGGTGGCGGAGCGGCCGACCGTGTCATCAACCAGATCCTGACTGAGATGGACGGCATGTCCAGCAAAAAGAACGTCTTCATCATCGGCGCCACCAATCGCCCTGACATCATTGACCCTGCCATCCTTCGACCCGGCCGTCTGGACCAGCTTATTTACATCCCTCTGCCTGACGAGAAGAGCAGGATCAACATTCTCAAGGCTAACCTCCGAAAGAGCCCCATTAGCAAGGTAAAACACACACCGCTCATAAACACTACATCTTTATACACCTATCATCATGCTAATGTAGCAAGAGCCCGATGGTAGTTGTATTATGTAACAAGATTTAGTGACTCGCACCAATATGTAAGATGTTTCAGGTGCTATAGATCTGTCATTACCCTGACGTTGATTGGTTACACCCTGTCTCCTTCCTCTATCCTATAGGATGTTGATCTGGACTTCCTGGCTAAGATGACCAATGGTTTCTCGGGTGCTGACCTTACAGAAATCTGTCAGCGGGCCTGTAAGCTGGCCATCAGAGAGTGCATCGAGAACGAGATTCGCCGAGAGAGGGAGAGGCAGACCAACCCTTCTGCTATGGTAATTTCATACACACGCACACACCTCGTTCACGCCATCTCTCTTTCTCTCCGTCTACTTTTCTTTTTCAATTACCCCCCCTTCCACCCTCCCTCTATTCTCATCTCCAGGAGGTAGAGGAAGATGACCCTGTGCCAGAGATCAGGAAGGACCACTTTGAGGAGGCCATGCGATTCGCCCGCCGCTCCGTCAGCGACAATGACATCCGCAAATACGAGATGTTTGCCCAGACACTGCAGCAGAGCCGAGGCTTTGGCAGCTTCAGGTACGTTTGTGTGTGACCTCAGGGGTGTGTGTGTGACAGTGTTTAATGTGCTATAATTAAGCAATAAGCCCGAGGGGTTGTGGTATATTTAAGCAATAAGGCCAGAGGAGGTGTGGTATATTGCCAAAATATCAGACCGTATACCACGGGTACAACAAAACATTTGTTTTTATTGCTCTAATTACGTTGGTAACCAGTTTATAATAGCAATATAAGGCACCTCGGGGGTTTGTGGTATATGGCCAATATACCACGGCTAAGGGCTGTGTCCAGGCACTCTGAGATGCGTCATGCATAAGAACAGCCCTTAGCTGTGGTATGTTGGCCATATACCACACCCCCTCGTGCCTTTATTGCTTAATTATAAACTGGGTGGTTCAAGCCCTGAGTGCTGATTGGCTGACAGCAATGTTATGTCACACCAGCCCTTAGCCGTGGTGTATTGGCCATCTACCACACCCTCTGGCCTTATTGCTAAAATATGCCACGGCTAAGGCCTGTTCTTAGGTACGAAGCAGAGTTCCTGGATACAGCCCTTAGCTGTGGTATATTAGCCATATTTCCATACGGCTTTAATGCTGTTTCAGCCAATCAGCATCCAGGACCCTAACTACCTGGTTTATAATGGTGACTATTGTCTTTGTCTCACAGGTTCCCATCCAGTGCTGCAGGGGGCAGTGGTCCAAGCCAGGGTACCGGGGGAACAGGCGGGGGGCCAGTGTTTAACGAGGATAACGATGACGACCTGTATGGATAGACAGACAGACTGACGGATGGTGCCACATAGTGGCCAGCTCTTATGTGATCACACCTGTACAAACATTCAAACCTGATTGACCATTTTTTAGGACTCATCTTTCTTTCATGTTTTTTTGTTGTTGTTTGATTCCTCTCTGGTGGCAAAAGCGTGTAGCTACCTGGTTTGATCCGTCCTCAAACTGGAAGCTTCCGGTTTCTACAGACCCCGCTCAGGCGTTTCTTTTACTGCCTGCTACGGGAAGCGGGGCAGTGGATAGAGGTGAAAAGTTCAAGGTGATTGGTTGACAGTGGGGGGGGTTGAGTGGCCTCTGAGTTTATTATCACAACCCTATGTTACCAGCTATAAGAAAAATATTGGTAATTACTTTTTTATGAATAGCAGCATGTAATGTATGACGACAAGTTTGAAAATAAAATCTCACAAAATGACTAGTTTGATGTTATTGTACAGTTCCACAGTAGGTTCACCATAACAAAGTTGTCAACCCAGTTTCTCATTATTTTAGATGAGATGTCAGAGGTTCGACTTACTATGTGGGACCAGGTGTCAAACCCAGGCCATCTGCATGCTTTAGGACAGTGTTAGCCCACTGAGCTAAAAAGCCTATGTATTTGCTCTGGGAGCTAACGTGAGCCCTCAGGTCTACAGGGCTAGTCCTAACACAAGCTTGTTCACTGAACTACCTCTGTTTTCTAGTGGTCGCTAAATGTCCCATGGCACTCGAGTTGAGTAGAAGTCTAAACCCTAGTGTACTTCCCAACCTGGTCACCATACCACTGGCCACCTAATCATCCAGGCCTTCAATGGTCCCGTATAGCATTACATACCTGTAAATTACAATGGAAAGGAGTTGCATGCATGCATGAGCTGTCATGAATGTGAGACCTGTCATGAATATTTGTATTCAAAATGGTTGCCATTATCTCAATGTCTACAATCCTGTATCTGACCACACTGTCACACTTACTAGATCAAACCCATCCCAGGTTGCATATAAAAACAGACATTTAAAGGTCAAATTTTGTGAGGATTATCTGGGAGGGGTTTGAGTGGGGAGGGAAAACTGAAAATGAACTGTTATTGGCAGAGGTTTGGAACCTTCTTATTGGTCCATTATTGCCGTGTTCACGCGATAGTCGAAACTTGAAAATGTCCGACTTGCTAATTGGTTGAACACGACGTGTATAATAACTACAACCAGTTAGCAAGTAGGTTGTTTCAGAGTTCCTACTAGTAACTAATTTACTGCATGGTGATGTCACCATGGAAGGCCAAAGCTCCATCCCACAAAAAGCCGCCGTCTTTTCAAACGTCTCTCTCACTAAAAGGGAAAATTATGAAAAGGCTCAATTTCACAGTATTATTTCAACCTCGGAGTGGAAATGTATATAAAACATAGAAAATTCATGTTTTTGACTGCACTGGACCTTTAAGGTTGGCTATTTTCTTGTTTTGACATGATGTTGAGTGTCAATGTTCTAATTCATGAGACCATGAGTGTTATTCTGAGACTGAAAATGGGTTATTTATATGTTCATTGCCTGTTGGTCCTCTGTAGATCACTATAGTTCGTTTTAGAAGTTTCCCAACTGTTTGGGTTACAGATAAACAGATCCAGACTTTGACCTCTGTCTGTTTAAAACCAGCCTGACTACTGAGCATCACACACATTCTGACACACAGACTTCTGATCGGTAAGAACTATCACTCCTCACATATTCTTTCTCTAGCATTATACACATAACTTCTCACGTTAGAGAACCTTCTCCATTTCCACAGGGGGAACGGCACCAGGGTGTTAGTGTGACTCAGATGTACTATTGTGTATCTCATCTCAGTTCTAATCACTATTTGCTCACATTGGGGTTCAGGCAATGGTGGACACGGTTACAGACTGTACTAATATACTGGAACAAACTACATTTAAACTGTAAAGCTGAAGCTGAAAGAAGTAGCATATGGGGGGGGATTCTGATTTGATCAGCATGACCTCAGACCACTCAACCTATGTTAGGCATTGTACTATACTTTAATACAATACTGTATCACGTGACATAGAGGATTATGATGTTAATCAGTAATGTGTTCCCATAAAGCCAGCCTGTGACTGTCATATAGTTGGATCAGCTATTTAGGTATAGAAACTAGGTTCTTATAGAGTTATGTTATGAAAGGTTCAGAAAGAGTTGAAAATGTTTGAGAGACTGAGAGAAAAGAGAGGATTTGCCTGTTTTAACTGTTGTATGAATATTTTGGGTATATTATCTCATATGTCACACATCTGAGTCTCCTGTGCTGAGTTAATGAATTCAAACATGAGTGATAATCAGTAACACAGCATTAAGACTTAGTCATGGTGATTTGCAACTGACACCAGGTCAACTGGGTCATACTCAGAGAACTATAGCGATGGTTTAGCCTCTAGAGCTGGACACCATGTTGCTACCTCATATAACATTTATGATGTGTGTTTCTGTGTGCCTGTCTGTCTGGCAGTTTGCCTGCCTTTCAGAACCTCTGGACTGAACCATGAGTTCTTGCGTGACCCTGTCGTCAGGGCATAAGATTCCCCTGGTGGGGCTGGGCACCTGGAAGAGTGCCCCTGGACAGGTCAAAATGCTATTAATTCTCATTCAAAAAACTAACATCCACACAGATAACCTAAACCTTAACGTGTGTGTTGACTATCTGTGTCACTGTAGGTGAAGCAGGCGGTGCTGACGGCTCTAGACTGTGGCTACAGACACATTGATTGTGCTGCTGCGTACAGTAATGAGCAGGAGGTCGGGGAGGCACTGGCTCTGAGGCTGGGACCAGGAAAGGTGAGCCACACACACTTTTTGATCAGAGCATTAGAAAAACCCTTCTGGAAAGCTGTGCATGTATGTGTGTGTGTTGATCCCCTGTTTTGGCCCCCAGGCCCTGCGTCGTGAGGCTGTATTTCTGACCTCTAAGCTGTGGAACACCCAGCATCACCCTGACGATGTAGAGACAGCCTGTAGGAAGAGTCTAATACACCTGGGACTGAACTACCTGGACCTCTACCTCATGCATTGGCCCATGGCCTTCCAGTGAGCAACACACACACCCCTACTCGCACCTCAATATGACTGCACATCTCAACGAACACACTTGTACTAGAAACCCGTCCCAGACATGTTATGGTCCTCTGAGCTGCCTGTGTGTTCTCCAGGCGTGGGACAGAGCTGATGCCTAAGCGGGCCGATGGGAGTGTGTGTTACGATGACATACACTACCAGGAAACCTGGGTTGCCATGGAGAGCCTGGTTGATAAGGGGCTGGTCCGAGCCATCGGTCTGTCCAACTTCAACGCCAGACAGACAGACGATATCATCAGCATCGCCAAACACAAGCCTGTAGTCAACCAGGTATGGGACTGAGTGTGCACAGTATGTCTGTGTAATATTCTCTGACCATGTGTGTGTTGGTTTGTCTTTGTAGGTGGAGTGTCACCCATACCTGTCCCAGGCTGAGTTGCTGAGTCACTGCAGGTACGTTTGTGTGTGTGTAAGTTAGTGTGTAGTGGTGTGTGTGCCCCTGTGTATGTCTGTTGGTTTGTGTAACTGTGTGTGTGTATTCCACGGTTGTAGGTGTGTGTGTGTAATAGTTTGCGTATGTTCCAGGTCGGTAGGTGTATGTGTGACGGCCTACAGCCCCCTGGGTAGCGGTGACAGGCCCTGGGCCTCGCCTGATGAACCCTGCCTGCTGCAGGACCCTGGACTGGGGGCTATCGCCCTCCGCCACAGCATGACCCCTGCTCAGGTCATACTCAGGTAACACAGTACACTGTAACCCCCCAAGATCTCTGTGTAACTAGCCACAGTGTAATGAGCAATTCTCAGGTGTGTGTCTGTCTGTGTCTCCAGGTGGCAGGTACAGAGAGGGGTAGTCTGCATCCCCAAAAGTGTCACCCCCTCCAGGATCCAGCAGAACATACAGGTGAGGACAGTGCCATCTAGTAGAAAGAATACCAATTGACCTGCATGATTTTTGACCAGTTTGGAAACTTCTAACCTCTTCCCCAAAATGCGACTTTTTGCGAGATCCAGGGCCGGCTGAGTCTAGGAAGCTACAGGTTACAATTCTGTGCAGCTACTGTGATTGTTTTCTAGATTGGGTGTTTGTGTCTGATTGACAGGTGTTTGACTTCTCTCTGTCGGATGAAGACATGAAGCAGATGGAGTCATTCAGCAGAAACGAGAGGTACATCGTCCCAGCTGTGGAGGTAAGGTCCGATTGTCTCAGATAGGACCTCAGGGTGCATGTCAATAGTCTTATACGGCCTCCTCCCCTGGTCACAACTAGACCGGTGAAGGAGAGTAGATGAGGATGCCATATGAGACTACTGAGATGCAGGCAAATTTAGCTGAGTTTCAGTTGAGACATGGGGTTTTCCGGTGGTACAGAATGGAACTGTGTGTTCTCTTCACAGAGGGACGGAAAGAGAGTGTGGAGGGACGCAGAGCACCCCCATTTCCCCTTCAATGAGCCGTACTGACCCCACATCTAGACACAGATCTACTGACCCCACATCTAGACACAGATCAACTGACCCTACGCCGAGACAGATCTACTGACCCCACATCTAGAGACAGATCTACTGACCCCACATCTAGAGACAGATCTACTGACCCCACATCTAGAGACAGATCTACTGACCCCACATATAGAGACAGATCTACTGACCCCACATATAGAGACAGATCTACTGACCCCACATATAGAGACAGATCTACTGACCCCACATCTAGAGACAGATCTACTGACCCCACATCTGGAGACAGATCTACTGACCCCACATCTAGAGACAGATCTACTTACCCCACATCTGGAGACAGATCTACTGACCCCACATCTAGACACAGATCAACTGATCCTACGCTGAGACAGATCTACTGACCCCACATCTAGACACAGATCTACCGACCCCACATCTAGAGACAGGTCTACTGACCCCACATCTAGACACAGATCAACTGATCCTACGCCGAGACAGATCTACTGACCCCACATCTAGAGACAGATCTACTGACCCCACATCTAGAGACAGATCTACTGACCCCACATCTAGAGACAGATCTACTGACCCCACATATAGAGACAGATCTACTGACCCCACATATAGAGACAGATCTACTGACCCCACATCTAGAGACAGGTCTACTGACCCCACAACTAGAGACAGGTCTACTGACCTCACATCTAGAGACAGGTCTACCGACCCCACATCTAGAGACAGATCTACTGACCCCACATCTGGAGACAGATCTACTGACCCCACATCTGGAGACAGATCTACTGACCCCACATCTAGAGACAGATCTACTGACCCCACATCTAGAGACAGATCTACTGACCCCACATCTGGAGACAGATCTACTGACCCCACATCTAGAGACAGATCTACTGACCCCACATCTAGAGACAGATCTACTGACCCCACATCTAGAGACAGATCTACTGACCCCACATCTAGAGACAGGTCTACTGACCCCACATCTAGAGACAGGTCTACTGACCCCACATCTAGAGACAGGTCTACTGACCCCACATCTAGAGACAGGTCTACTGACCCCACATCTAGAGACAGGTCTACTGACCCCACATCTAGAGACAGGTCTACTGACCCCACATCTAGAGACAGGTCTACTGACCCCACAACTAGAGACAGGTCTACTGACCTCACATCTAGAGACAGGTCTACCGACCCCACATCTAGAGACAGATCTACTGACCCCACATCTAGAGACAGATCTACTGACCTCACATCTAGAGACAGGTCTACTGACCCCACATCTAGAGACAGATCTACCGGCCCCACATCTCAACATTATTTATGAGAGGTATTGACATGTTGAATGCGCCGAGGTGTCTGTCTAAACTACTGGCACACAGCTCCGACACCCATGCATACCCCACAAGACATGCCACAAGAGGTGTCTTCACAGTCCCCAAGTCCTGAACAGACTATGGGAGGCACACAACAGTACTACATGGAACTCTATTCCACATCAAGTAACTGATGCAAGCAGTAAAATTAGATTTAAAAAAACACCTTATGGAACAGTGGGGACTGTGAAGCAACACAAACAATGACACAGACAGACTATACACAGACATGGATTTAGTAATGTAGAGATGTGGTAGTGGTGGAGTAGGGGCCTGAGGGCACACAGTGTGTTGTGAAATCTGTGAATGTATTGTAATGTTTTAAAATTGTATAAATTGCCTTAATTTTGCTGGACCCCAGAGTAGCTGCTTTGGCAACAACTAATGGGGATCCATAATAAATGCAATACACATATCTACTTGTTTCATTTCTACACAACTCCTGACTGGAATTACTAAACCTAGTCTCTAAATTTGATTACAGAACAATCATCTGTACTGCAGTTCCTGTTCCCTTCGTGAGATTCAACGTACAGTTGAAGTCGGACATTTACATACACCTGAGCCAAATACATTTCAACTCAGTTCTTGACAATTCCTGACATTTAATCCTCGTAAAAATTCCCTGTCTTAGATCAGTTAAGATCACCACTTCATTTTATGAATGTGAAATGTCAGAATAATAGTAGAGAGAATGATTTATTTCAGCTTTTATTTCTTTCATCACATTCCCAGTGGGTCAGAAGTTTACATACACTCAAATAGTATTTGGTAGCATTGCCTTTAAATTGTTTAACTTGGGTCAAACGTTTCGGGGAGCCTTCCACACGCTTCCCACAATAAGTTGGGTGAATTTTGGCCCATTCCTCCTGACAGAGCTGGTGTAACTGAGTCAGGTTTGTAGGCCTCCTTGCTCGACACATGCTTTTTCAGTTCTGCCCATTAAGGATGTGAAATGGCTAGCTAGTTAGCGGTGTTCGCGCTAAGTAGCGTTTCAATCGGTGACGTCACTTGCTCTGAGACCTTGAAGTAGTAGTTCCCCTTGCTCTGCAAGGGCCGCGGCTTTTGTGGAGCGATGGGTAACAGTTGTTGATGTGTGCAGAGGGTCCCTGGTTCGCGCCCGGGTATGGGCGAGGGGACGATCTAAAGTTATACTGTTACATTAATGCTGTTGACCCGGATCACTGGTTGCTGCGGAAAAGGAGGAGGTCAAAAGGGGGGTGAGTGTAACGGATGTGAAATGGCTAGCTAGTTAGCGGTGTTTGCGCTAAATAGTGTTTCAATCGGTGACGTCACTTGCTCTGAGACCTTGAAGTAGTGGTTCCCCTTGCTCTGCAAGGGCCGCGGCTTTTGTAACGATGCTTTGTGGGTGACTGTTGTTGATGTGTGCAGAGGGTCCCTGGTTTGCACCCGGGTATGGACGAGGGGACGGTCTAAAGTTATACTGTTACACCCACAAACTTTCTGTAGGATTGAGGTCAGGGCTTTGTGATGGCCACTCCAATACCTTGACTTTGTTGTCCTTAAGCCATTTTGCCACAACTTTGGAAGTATGCTTGGGGCCATTGTCCATTTGGAAGACCCATTTACGACCAAGCTTTAACATCCTGACTGATGTCTTGAGATGTTGCTTCAATATATTCACATAATTTTCCTCCCTCATGAAGCCATCTATTTTGTGAAGTGCACCAGTCCCTCCTATAGCAAAGCACCCCCACAACATGATGCTGCCACCCACGTGCTTCACGGTTGGGGTGGTGTTCTGCTTGCAAGCCTTCCCCCTTTTCCTCCAAACATAACGATGGTCATTATGGCCAAACAGTTCTATTTTTGTTTCATCAGACCAGAGGACATTTCTCCAAAAGTACGATATTTGTCGCCCTGTGCAGTTGCAAACCGTAGTCTGGCTTTTTTATGGCGGTTTTGGAGCAGTGGCTTCTTCCTTGCTGAGCGATATAGGACTCATTTTTACTGTGGATCTAAATAATTTTGTACCCGTTTCCTCCAGCATCTTCACAAGGTCCTTTGCTGTTTTGGGATTGATTTGCACTTTTCGCGCCAAAGTACGTTCATCTCTAGGAGACAGAACGCGTCTCCTTCCTGAGCGGTATGGCGGTTGCGTGGTCCCATGGTCAGATGAACGTGGTACCTTCAGGCATTCGGAAATTGCTCCCAAGGATGAACCAGACTTGTGGAGGTCTACAATTTTTTTGGAGGTCTTGGCTGATTTATTTTCCCATGATGTCAAGCAAAGAGGCACTGAGTTTGAAGGTTGGCCTTGAAATACATCCACAGGAACACCTCCAATTGACTCAAATGATGTCAATTAGCCTATCATAAGCTTCTAGAATTGTCCAAGCTGTTTAAAGGCTTAGTGTATGTAAGGTGAATGCACCAATTTGTAAGTCGCTCTGGATAAGAGCGTCTGCTAAATGACTTAAATGTAAATGTAAATGTATGTAAACTTCTGACCCACTGGAATTGTGATACAGTGAAATAATCTGTAAACAATTGTTGGAAAAATAACTTGTCATGCACAAAGTAGATGTCCTCACCGACTTGCCAAAACTATAGTTTGTGGTTGAAAAACGAGTTAATGACTCCAACCTGAGTATGTAAACTTTCGACTTCATCTGTATATACAAACCATACTAAATGATCCAGAATTCAATATTAGCGTGAAAATGTATTTGCTACTGATCCGATGTATGCATATCTAATCTGTGAGATCATTGGACAAATAAAGAAAGCATTTGGTCATCGCTCCCTTCAGTCCTTGAAGTAACCCAGAGCCAGGAGCGATGGATAGATAGGTGAAAGCAGAAGTGGGGTTAGGCTACAAATAACTTCACATAAACACACAGGGCCAATACACTGTTCAGTATTTGGTTTATTGGTTGTCATCATAGCATTCAATTTACATGAAACTTTGTCAAAAGTACAGAAGTTGTGAAAAAACCACATTCACAGCACCATGCCAATGCTCACTTCCTACTTTAGCCCAGAGACCCTGCAGCTTCTCTGATTGACAGGCATCATTATTAGATCAAGATGGAATTCCTCGATGTTTGCCATTCTGTATCTTTTGGCATTACCTATAGGCAGGGAACAACCACTACAGTATCAACCTGTCCTGACAGATTCCTTCAATGTCCACATATCACAGCTGGCAAAAAGTGGAGGGGTCTCCATTTGATAGTCCTGAATAGATGTATCATGTTACGTGCCAGACTGATAGGTCCCTCAGTGCAACGCTGAAACACACTGGTACTGAGTAGCTTCACCTTTAAAATATTGCGGCATTTCTGCTCCAAAATATAAATCGTACTGGCACCCAAAACCAGAATGTATTTCACCCCATGACCTTATTAAGCACTGCATACAGTGCCACTCCCAGTATACGACCCACAAAAGCCATTATAAAGGTTCATAGAAATGATAATATTCTCTATGTTCATCCTGTGGACACCAGCAGCCATTACAATAGTTATTCACATTGAGTATGAATCCTGGTACTTGACAGGTCCATAGGGTTTCTGTAGGAATGGGGGAGCCGTGTGTGTGTCTTCAGGTTAAGGCACTTAGCAGTCCCTCGGTGAGTCGTAGAGCGCTTAAAGGCAGTTAAAGACTGTCATTCCCTCAGACAGACACCACAGGGAGCAAAGCACCTATAGATGAACGTCTTGAGGTACCAATATGATGACCCATAGTGGATTACACACAGCTGGGCTGCTGGGGGTCTCAGCCAGTCAGATGGTCTGGACCAGACATAGATACAAACTGTACACCATGTTAAAACCAACAAGCAAATCCAAATCTGAAGACATGCTTGCCAAACTATCTTAATGGTTAGGCATTGGGAGGAGGTGGGGGTAGTAGCAGTGGCCTTGTCCAGCAGATAACCTACACAGTTCATACATGATGCTTTATTAAAACATTTGAAACAGATTATTGGGGTAAAATAGGGGAGCACAGACTAAAGCTGCTGGTTGGATGTAGATAAACAAAATAATCCACTTTCAACTTTCCTCTGGAAAATCCTAGACAATCTTCTCTCTTTCAAATAAAGTGTTCCTGTCATCCCATCCATAAGAAGAGGAGGAAAGGAAGGGGGATGTATAAAACCCTTGATAAATCTGTAGGGGGAGAAAAGTTCTGGTAAAAGCCAAAGCTGCGCTGAGCCGAGCCATTCCTCCGTATCACTCCACCATGTCCGTGTGTGTGCTTGGGCAGAAAGATAAAAACATTAATAAAAACAACCTTACACTGCAGTTCCTCTTGGCACTTCAGTCATTCCTAGAAAATAAATCAAACTTTCCCTTCAAAATATAATTGTCCGTGGGCGAGGTGTTGTCCTAAGACTGGGGCAGGTGTTGTCTGATGATCTCTCTGGACTGGGGAGGGATCCTGTCTGGGAAGCGAACCGTGAACTCCACTATGAGGTCGCCGCGCTGGGTGGGGCTCTTAGGGAGGGGCAGGCCCTCCCCCCTCAGCCTCTTTACCGTCCCTGGCTTTATGACATCATGGCAGGGTAGCGGGATGACACGGTTATCTAGGGTGGGAATGTTCACCGTACAGCCACACAGCGCCTGGGGGAGGGGGATATGAGAGGGTTTACTAATCGTATCATATGACTCAAACATGTTCACTATATGACTGGTTCGTTACAACAGTGTTCTTCAATCCGTTCCTCTGGGAAATCAAGGTGTTGTACATATGTTCTATTCACACCTGATATGAAAAACAAAGTAATCGGTTGTTAGTTAATTCAGTGATTAAGGATAGGTGATAACGTGTTTCAGGAGCTATGGACGTAGAACACTAGTATATGTTCTAGTTCAGCAGTCTAGAACACAGGTTCAGCTGGAAAACATTAGATAGCATGATTTGGCACGGAGGCACTCGGAGTGAAACAGAATGACATCAGCTACAATGGATCACTCCCTCTCTGACACTAAAACAAGTTTCCCAGTCTTTCCAGGTGTGTGGTTCCTGTATAGGGTTGGTAGGTTATAGAGTGCACAGGAGGCTAATTTTAGAGAGTAGTCTCATTTTGAGAGCTAATGAAGACAGGAATCAGCTGAGGTCATAAATAGTTGGACGGTTTGTCAGAGGGGCTGGGACACAGTCTCTTCTCCTTATCACAGTGCCTATTGAATGCAGGGAGAGCAATGAGAAATAGAATGGGTTTGAGGAATGAAACCTGAGCACCCAAAGTAGTAGGATAAAGTACGTTTTGCACCCTAATTGTCAAGCTTAAAATTGAGTAAGAGTAACATTAAACTGATCCTAGATCAGCAACTGCTACCCAGAGCAGGCAGCACACCATACTAACTCCAACCCTAACCTAGAAAGGTTGCCATGATGCTGGAGGCACACAGACAGCTAACCCAAGGCCAGTTTAATTATATAAGCCTCAGCTCAGACAAGGGAGCACCAAAATAATGTAGTCCACTCCTAAGTGCGAACTCTGATTAAGTGCAGTAGGCCGACAATTTCAGTCCCAATTCAATAACATGATACTATTTCATTGTGTGTTCCAGTTTAGTACTTACAAGTTGGCCAATCAGGTGTCAGTCCCATTTCACAGCTGCCCCATTCGGTGTTTACCATCCCCCACGACCTCAACCCCCCCCCACCCCCCAATATAAGGCATCACTAAGCGTTATCACATGCATATGTTGTCTAAGCCAATGCATATCTCTCTGTAATATCAGAAGTCAAGTTCCTCTTAAAGCTCTGCAGCTAGTTAGCGATAGCCTGCTAAGTGTGGATGGGGTGTCGAGTGTGTTTTCTTCCTGTTCTCCACACTGACACCGAATGTCTGTCCTGATTTAGAGAGAACAGCCGGAGAGAGAGCAGGGCTTGAACCCTGCAGTTACAGGGCAAGGCCACTGGCTCCTGTAACAAAGATACAGAACAGTCATATGGAGAAGCAGTGGTGTAAAGTACTTAAGTAAAAATACTTGAAAGTACTACTTAAGTAGTTTTTTTGGGTATCTGTAATTTATTTTACTATTCATATTTTTGACAACTTTTACTTCACTACATTCCAAAAGAAAATGTACTTTTTACTCAAAACATTTTCTCCGACACCCCAAAAAAAGTACTTGTTACATTTTAAAACTGTGCATTTGACCATTTTCTCACTTATCAAGAGAACATGCCTGGTCATCCCTAATTTTGCTGATCTGGCATACTCACTAAAGACAAAAGCTTTTGTTTGTAAATGATGTCAGTGTTGGCGTGCCCCTGGCTATCCATACACTTAAAACAACAAGAAAATAGTGCCATCTGGTTTGCTTAATATAAGGAATTTTAAATGATTCATACTTTTACTTTTGATACTTAAATCTATTTAAAACCAAATACTTTTGACTTTAAAAAAAATCTGGTTCATACTGTAGGCACATGATAACAGCATACAATAGCTGCAGTTGGAGGGACATAAATTAGGTTATTTACATTGCCTAGCAAAGCCCCTGGTATAATGTACATTTGCTGAAGCATTATGACAACTCAACAACACAATGGTAGGGTTTAACTGAACTAGGCCTTCTGATAAGTAATTGTCTCAACGCAGCCTTAATGCTGTGAAAGGATCCCGGAACCCAAATGATTTGGGTGGATCCCATCCTCCTTATATAAGGTGTTGTTTCCAAAAAGGTATTACATTTGTCAACAAAAGTTTACACCCATTGAGCTGCAATAATCACATAGCCAGTTGTGAAGAGAAAGCATCCTGCTAAAGCGTCCAATGCCACGATTCAGAGAGCCATATATGATGGGTCTTTTATTAGTGTCTAGTAGAGTCAATCATCTCTTTAAAATCCAGTTTCAACTGTTCAGAGCTGCCCTTCAGTGTCATTAAAATGTACATGGACTATGATAGCATGGATATTTCCATATTTCCGTAGTACATTTAGAAGCAGTTTAGTCATGTCATTTACTCAAGCTCCGGGCTAGGACATTGTTTTTGCACCAGAAACTGTCACATTTCTTACCATGGATCTGCTCAAAATCACGGCTGGTGAGAAGGACAAGGAAATCTGCCCACTATCACACTTCACAGGAGTCAGAGAACCCTTTAAGGATGGGCGAGAGGCAGGATAACTTGAGCCCGTAGCTCCCAGTGCAGGCCTCCGACAGATGGAGAAGCCACGCTCGATTCAGAGCAGGGATGGAAAGTTGATGTCCAGGGCGGCGAAACGATTTGTTGTTTGTATCCACTCCGGTCCTCTCTTTGGGTGTACAGCCTGCTTTGCGGGAAACTGCTGTCTTTGGCTTCCACTGCACGTGTCATGCGACCATCCATCGTTGATTGCCACTCTTGCTGTCCGCCTTCAACTCCGCTATCAGATGGGGGAGAAGAGGCTAGAAATGGCTCCGCTGGCGAACACCGGCCAGTCGGATAACGATAAACGATAAGGCGAAGATGCATCCAACAAGCACGTCCAGCCACCGGCGTAGAAAAGGTAAACATTCAACTCGGCGTTCTCCCCAGTTTCTTACGTAGGCTGGCAACCTGCATGGTCAAGGAAGCCATTTTAAGCCTATAATCCTCGGCAAGCAAACAATTGCTACATTGGAACTCTGAGTGATCCAGTTTGTCCCAAAACAAAGTGCAGTAGATACAGCTCCCACAGCGCTGTAACCATTAATTTACTTCAACACAGAGGGTGGGCTCCATTGCAAAACTCATCTGGGACAAACTTTGTTAGCTTGATGGCTAGTAGCTTAGCAGGTGGGGTTTTAGAAGAGGTTCTAAAAGACACTCATGGGGGTGTCCACTGAAAGTTGCATAGCAACAACAACTGGGACCTAAAAGACAAGCACCTTGAGCGCCCACTAAAAGGCAAACAAAAGAAACACACCAAACTGAAAGCCTGGAAGCAAAACAAAATCAGGGAAAGGACGGTTTGTCTAGAAATCAAAATAGGGAGCGCCAATTTATGGTGTTAACCCTCTGCATCTATCAAGACAACTGGAGCACTGGGCCAGCACCAGTGAAACACCTTCCCACTGACGAGATGGCAACCAGCACATGTGTAACACATACTGACTACCGAGTTGACACCAATCGGTGCGCCCTACATGCTAACGAGTTATACGTGCTAAAGTAAAACCACAAAACATAAATGGAAAAAACAGTAGATTGTGATAGCGCTGATGTCATCCATGTATTCCTATGGAAAACTCCCGATGGCGCAAAAAGACGGACGTATTTAATTTTCAAGGGCGCCATATTGCTGAATGGGGCTCAATGGCACCAAATAAAATCACTAGGGATAATTGTGAAAGTGGCCAAAGGATCATGGTTAATGAAGTCATTTTCATCCTAAGAGAGCCTCCTCGTAGCCTGCCAGCCCTAGTTATTATCAGCACATGGTCCTGTGTGAAGACAAATGTAGTAGTCAGAATGGATCACTAATTGAATTAATTCTCAATTTGTAACAAACTTTAAAATAATTAAATGTGGGTATCAAACTTGATCATAATAAAACATATTTTAGAACCCAAAACAGGCATCCCCCAAAATTTGGGGGGTGGGGGGGTTGTTCTGGCTATCATAATTTGCATAGGCTTTCTAGGGCACACCGGGGCTTTTGGCCGATACCCACTGAGGGCCTGGTGGAGTGCATGTGTGTCTCTCTTCACAGTCAACATTGTGAGGTTTCATCAATTGAAAAAAAAACCTGATTTTACTGCTCAGCTCACTTGAATTATGGTACTTGATGTGGAAGAGAGTTCATGTAGTCATGGCTCTATCTATGTAATACTGTGCGTTTCAGAGTCTGTTCTGGACTTGGGGCCCGTGAAGAGACGCTTGGTAACGAACACATTTAGCATCTGCTGGCTTCCACGCAAAGCATACAAGCCAAATGCAGATCTTTGGAACAGCTATTTTTGAAAAAGTCTCAAATCCATATAATATAGCCTACACCATCACAATAAATCCATTATTTATTTTAGACAGGTCTAAAGAAACCTGATATTTGTATTTTATTTCACCTTTATTTAACCAGGTAGGCTAGTTGAGAACAAGTTCTCATTTACAACTGCGACCTGGCCAAGATAAAGCAAATCAGTGCGACACAAACAACAACAAAGCGTTACACATGGAATAAACAAACACAGTCAATAATACAATAGAAAAAGTCTATATACAGTGTGTGCAAATGAGGTAGGATAAAGGAGGTAAGGCAATAAATAGGCCATAGTGGCAAAATAATTACAATATAGCAATTAAACACTGGAGTGATATGTTCAAGTAGCGATAGTGGGGTGCAAAGGAGCAAAATGAATAACAGTATGGGGATGATGTAGTTGGATGGGCTATTTACAGATGAGAAATGTACAGGTGCAGTGATCTGTGAGTTGCTCTGACAGCTGGTGCTTAAAGTTAATGAGGGAGATATGAGTCTCCCGCTTCAGTGATTTTTGAAGTTCGTTCCAGTTTTTGGCAGCAGACAACTGGAAGGAAAGGCGGCCAAAGGAGGAATTGGCTTTGGGGGTGACCAGTGAAAAAAACCTGCTGGAGCACGTGCTACGAGTGGGTGCTGCTATGGTGACCAGTGAGCTGAGATAAGGCGGGGCTTTACTTAGCAAAGACTTATAGATCACCTGGAGCCAGTAGGTTTGGCGACGAATATGAAGCGAGGGCCAGCCAACGAAAGCATACAGGTCGCAGTGGTGGGTAGTATATGGGGCTTTGGTGACAAAATGGGTGGCACTGTGATAGACTACATCCAATTTGCTGAGGAAAGTGTTGGAGGCAATTTTGTAAATGACATTGCCGAAGTCAGGATAAGTGTGGGCAGCGATCGGTTGAAGAGCAGGCATTTAGTTTTACTTGCATTTAAGAGCAGTTGGAGGCCACAGAAGGAGAGTTGTATGGCATTGAAGCTTGTCTGGAGGTTAGTTAACAGTGTCCAAAGAAGTGCCAGAAGTATACAGAATCGTGTCGTCTGCGTAGAGGTGGATCAGAGAATCACCAGCAGCAAGAGCGACATCATTGATGTATACAGAGAAGAGAGTCGGCTCGAGAATTGAACCCTGTGGCACCCCCATAGAGACTGCCAGAGGTCCAGAGAACAGGCCCTCCAATTTGACACTGTCTGAAGGCTGTTGAGTCTGCCGATAAGAATGTGGTGATTGATAGAGTCGAAAGCCTTGGCCAGGTCGATGAATACAGCTGCACAGTATTGTCTCTTATTGATGGCGGTTATGATATCATTTAGGACCTTGAGCGAGCATGGCTGAGGTGCACCCATGACCAGCTCGGAAACCAGATTGCATAGCGGAGCCTCATAAGCACAGATCAAGAACTTTTAGCTTAAAATAACTATTAGGCTATTTCTTCACATTATAAGCTCAGCAATAGCAATATTAGCGGGAAAACACCATTCTCAAATGTGACCGTAAATGCAATTATGCATGTAATGCTTTTATTATAAAGGTGCATTTTTATAGTGAAAATGATCTTCCCCAAACTTGAAACTCACGTGTTGTGTATGTATGCCAGTTACTCTACACCCTTTGTAAAGCTGATTAATGTGCTTAATTTTAAGAAGTTATTTGGCCACTTCAGTTGTAACCACCATTATCAAAACATATCCATCAGTTGCCCATCCCTGCCTTAGAACTTTGGGCTAGGCTACATGAGGTGTGCAATTATGATTTCAAAAAGGCATTTGTTGTTTCTTCCCTTACTGCACACAAGCTGGGCATCAGTCACAAGTGATAGGCTAATATTGTCACCCATCAGACTAGTCTTGATTTAATCTCGTCTTTACATATACTAAATAATACGTGTGAAATTTGAATTAGAATGGACCATTATCATGCACCTGTCTCAACAGGGGGAAGAAATACATGTAATCTATGCACTTAAATAGCGGATGGAGGACATTTTTCCCATGGTTCATTTTCATGCCAGCCTGGAGCTATACTCCTGATTTAAAAAATATTTAACGAGGCAAGTCAGTCAACTGTTGTAACTACCCATCCCGTGTCCAGGATCGTTGTCATCATCTGACACTAATTAGCATAATGCAACTACACAAATATTACTAGAAAATATTCCTATTCATGAAATCACAAGTGAAATATATTGAAACACAGTTTAGCCTTTTGTTAATCACCCTATCATCTCAGATTTTAAAAATATGCTTTACAGCCAAAGCAAGACAAGCATTTGTGTAAGTTTATCGATAGCCTAGCATAGTATTATGTTCAGCTAGCAGTAGGCAACTTGGTCACGAAAATCAGAAAAGCAATCAAATTAAATCGTTTACCTTTGATGAGCTTCGGATGTTTTCACTCACGAGACTCCCAGTTAGATAGCAAATGTTCCTTTTTTCCAAAAATATTATTTTTGTAGGCGAAATAGCTCCGTTTTTCTCAGCCAAACCTGAAGAACATCGACCGGAAATTGCGGTCGCGAAAAATATTCAAAATTAGCTCCATAATATCGACAGAAACATGGCAAACGTTGTTTATAATCAATCCTCAAGGTGTTCTTAAAATTAAACTACGTCAAAATGCTGTAGACACCTTGGGGAATACGTAGAAAAAAGAATCTGGTTGATAGCCCATTCACTGCTCAATGGGGACGCATCGGAACGCAGAGCTTTCAAAACATGAGTCACTTCTGGATTGGATTTCTCTCAGGCTTTCGCCTGCAATATCAGTTCTGTTATACTCACAGACAATATTTTTACAGTTTTGGAAACTTTAGAGTGTTTTCTATCCTAAGCTGTCAATTATATGCATATTATAGCATCTTGTCCTGACAAGTTCCTGTTTACACTGGGAACGTTATTTTTCCAAAAATGAAAATACTGCCCCCTAGTTACAAGAAGTTTTAAGAACAAATTCTTATTTACAATGACGGCTTCCTGTGGGGACAAACCCGGATGACACTGGGCCTATTGTGCAAACCAGGGTGTCTGTAGTGACGCCTCTAGCACTGACATGCAGTGCCTTACACCAATGTGCCACTCAGGAGCCCTATTATAAAGAGAAGTAACATGCTTAATTTTAGGAAAGTTTAGAAATATATATAGTAGGCCTAGCCTATACAGTTGTGGCCAAAAGTTGAGAATGACACAAATATAAATTTTCAAAGTCTGCTGCCTCAGTTTTCATGATGGCAATTTGCATATACTCCAGAATGTTATGAAGAGTGATCAGATGAATTTAAATTAATTGCAAAGTCCCTCTTTGCCATGCAAATTAACTGAATCCCCAAAAAACATTTCCACTGCATTTCAGCCCTGCCACAAAAGGACCAGCTGACATCATGTCAGTGATTCTCTCGTTAACACAGGTATGAGTGTTGACAAGGAAAAAAAAGAAAAGAAAGTTGAATCATTTTTATAATAAGGCTGTAATGTACCATAATGTAGAAAAAGTCAAGAGGTCTGAATACAGCAACACCTCCCCCATTGACATTCCTGTCTTCTATAGATGTGATAACTTTGGGCCTGTTATTTTTAGACCAAAAGCCTACGTAGAACATCGGGACTGAAACTAGCCAGCGTAGCTAGCATAGGGTCTAACCAAGCTATCATAAGGCCAAAACTCAGCCAGCTAACAGAGTTTAAAACCAACCAGCACAGCTAACAGAGTGTATAAACCCAGTAAGCCAATTAACAGAGGCCCAGTGTCAGAATTCTATAATCATACCTCCCATAGCTGCTGGATGGAAGCAAAGCTCCCTGGCAGTAGAAATGGAAGCTTTATTTGCTTTGGATACTAATTCAGATGACCCAGTTCACTAATATGCTCTCCCTCCAACAACTCCCCTTCTTCCCCTCTCACTCCGGTCTATTTCCTTCCCTGGATCGAAGTTAACATACTAAATCTGTGCATTTCCGGAAAAAAAGCAACTATGTAATTTAACACTGCACATTCCACCAACTGAACTGCCTCTTTACTGCATGCATTAACTCTCATAACTAAAACATATTTATGGCAGTTTGTTACACTAAGATAACTGTTTGACAGAAAGTAAGGACTGCTGGTTAACATGCCCTTCTGAGCACCTTGTGGAAACTAATATGTACACAACAAACGTCATTCGAGGATCTGTTATTAGCCAGCCCATTAATATAGGCACCAGATGAATAGCAGCTATATTGGAACTATAAAAGAGTGTTTCATTTCACAGGCTGGTCACAGCTGAGCACACATGGAGAGCTTTAATTAAATAAACTGTCTGTCAGAGTACCACCTTAACTACACAATCCTGCTCTCTCTCTCTCTCTGTAGGTGTATGTGCATGTATGAAAGAGAAAAAAAGAGAAAGAGCTGTCTAAGTGTATAAATGCTTTATTGTCTGTTTAAACAGCAGATGACTTAGTTAGCACTATAACGACTGTTGTGCTCATTTAAAAAAAGCTATCATAAAGGAAGACATATGAGGCAGGACAGAGTAGAGTGTGAGTGGCCCTGTCACACAGGGATAACACATTCCTCCATGCTCACTCACACTGCAGTGCCAGAGATACGTTCTGCACAGCACTCAGTCTGCCCAGCCAGGGCTCAACTCAATCCACAGAGACTGGAGGGATGTGATGAGCTAGGTAGTGTATTCAGAGGAACATTTCCTTTTAGGTGCAGTACCGATGTGTAACTGCACACAGACATCTCCCGGCACTGCCCAAAAACTAGTGTTAGAAACATGAACACCGGTGTACTGCTGTTAGAGGTGCCTGAGGCTCTGAGTCAGAGAGAGTGAGTAGGAAAGAGAGAGATGTGATGTCTGATGCACTTTATTAGAACATCCTCACTTACTCAAATAACACACACACACACACACACACACACACACACACCCCCCCCTTGTGAAAACCTAGAGGTAGATAGAGAGTGAGTGTTGTTTAAAATAAAATAAAAAAATACTATTGTCTGAACAGGGTAATACCACAGGCCTACAGTTCTGCGTGAGTGTTCTGTCAGGTATTTGTGGATAGAGGGAGAGTGAAAGAGGCAGAGAGAAAAAAAGTAGTGTTTTGTAGCCTGGACAAAGCAATGCCACAGGCAGCCAGTTTTCTGTAAAGGTATTTGTGGAAATAGGCTGTGTGAGAAATCAAGAAAGAAAGACAGTGACAGGCAGACAGAGCAACAGACAGATCAGATCCTACCTCCTTCAGACTGATATTGCAGGTGTAGACGATATTGGAGCTGTCCCTCCTAAAGTGGGCATGTCCTTTGTCTTTGAGCACAAAGGCGATGTCTGCTGGAATGTTCTCTGGTGTCTCATCCCCCTCCTTAGGGAAGGTGATCTTGGTGCCCTCCTTCCATCCCCTTTTTATCACGATGTTCAGGATCTTATCCTCCGTCCGGCTGCTCCTGCCATCGGGGTTCAGCCTCTTCCTGGTGATCTTCATTCGCTTGGTGCAACCATGGAAGATCTCCTCCAGAGACACCTTCAGCTCATGGATCACCGGGGGGTCCTGCTGCCTCCTGGAACCTGCCAGACGTTCAGACTTCACTCCCCTCCTCCTGCCCCCGCCATGGCCAGGGAAGCCGTTGACCCCCCCGGGGAAGCCGAAGTGTGTGAAAGAGGCGAAGGGGTCATCCTCATCCAAGTCGGTTTCCATGTCATGATCATTGTGGTGGTTGTGGACCTTGGAGTGGAAGCCGTTGGAGCGATTGTGGTGGTTGCGGTGCGGTCCGAAGAACATGTCGAAGGGGTTGGAGCCGCCAAAGAAGGATGCGAAGGTGGCGTGGGGGTCCCCATGGAAGGTGTAGTGGTATGACCCACCAGGAACCCCAGACTGACCACTACTGCCCCCCGCCTTCAGACCTGACAGAGGGAGAGAGACAGGGCTGTGAGTACACACTCACCACACACCCACCCATATGGAGATGTAGCCTAATTCCTCCTCTGTAGAATTTTAGAGTTTTTTTTTATTTTTTACAACAGTTAGGAGGGAGTTTGAGGAGCGGAGGCCCTGGAGCCATGAGCAGCAGTCAGAGAGAACCCACGTGGGCGAGAGTTCCCATAGGATTGGGGGGGTTGGGGGTGGGGGGCAGTGGTCTAGCAAAAGATTTGCTGCTACACAAACTGATAAGACTACCCGCAGCTTAACACACACACCACCTCATTGTCATTCTTATCTCTGCCACCTCATGGATTCAGGCCTATCTGAGAGATGGAAACACACTGTAGAAAGAGCCGGTCAGACAGGAGAGAACAGTTAGACAGTAGAGGCAGAAGGGGGAGGTAGTGGGGGACAGATAAATAAGGAAAAGAGTCTGCTCAGTGTTCTCGCTCTCACACAATGACACACACACAGAGAAAGATAGACGACTTCATGACACTTAGAAATCACACCGACCACACTCAGAATAGTGAGCCTCTCTCTCTTACCCTCCTCTCCTAGCTGGTCATAAATGACCCTCTTCTTGGGGTCACTCAGAACTTCATAGGCCTCAGCGATCTCTTTAAATTTATCCTCTGCATTAGTGTCTGTGTTCTTGTCTGGGTGGAACTTCAGCGCCATGCGGCGATATGCCTTCTTGATCTCCTCCTCGTTAGAACCCTTAGGAATACCCAGCATCTTATAGTAGTCCTTCCCCATGGCAACGACTTCTCACACCTGGCTCTCTGGAGGTAGAAGAAGAGTGTGAGAAAGGTTACTGGGTTAGGGATGCCCAGGGTTTTTTATAGTAGTCCTTCCCCATGGCAACAACCTCTCACACCTGGCTCTCTGGTGAGACTCCCACACCTATGAGAGTATCCTAATGAATATAAGTATTTTCCCCATTGCAGATTAGATATATTTGTGGAACTTGCCATGTGATTATAGTAATGTGGTGTGGTATGGTTGTGTTGCCATGGCAGTGTAGTAAAAGCTCAAAGTTTGTGCATGTGAGGAATTTCCTTCCATCTGGCACTACACACAAGCACACCAGGTATACACACACATGCACACAGAGTGAGTGGGGTTACATGCTATAGCCTCATGAAACTGCAGACCTGTTGAATGACAGTGACCATGCGTCTGTCAGTGTAGTAGAACGTCTCTTACCTACATTCCTTGCGAGCTTCGTTGAATAAACTACAACATATGGTAGACTATAGGCCTATGTATGGTTGTTATTTAGGTGCTTTACTGTTTCGGTTTTTCATGTAGCCAAAATAACCTTCTCTCTCTCTCTCTCTCTCAAGGGCTTTATTGGCATGGGAAACATGTGTGAACATTGCCAAAGCAAGTGAGGTAGACAACATACAAAGTGAATATATAAAGTCTCTCTCTCTGTGTGTGAATCGAACCTATTGATTGGCAAATGCAGAGGCGCAACACAGCCTTTAATTAGCCTATGACAGCCGTGGAAACTGGCAGTAGCCGGCGCTGCGGATAAAAAAACACTGGATGAGGGACGAAATTAAACGTTTCCTACCAGTGATCATTTTCAGCAGAACATCGGCAGATCAGACGAACATATCCCTCTCCTGCGCTGGTATCCCTCTACTACGGTCTTTATCGTGTGCGGTCAGAGTTCAACCACTGACGGGTCTGACTGAAATAGCGGTCGTCACTAGTTAGCCTACAAAAGCCACAAAGACTTAATTATGGTCAAACCCCGCCTATTTCTAAAATGGCTTAACCTTAACCACACTGCTAAACGTATGCCCAAACCGGACCTTAAATTAAGATCAGAAAGCTAATTTTAACTTGAAATAGCCGGTGACCAAACAGAAGAACGTTCTGACGTTAACGACGTTAAAATATAAACGTTTTACTGCCAATCAATCAATGACTCCAAATCACATACCATGGTTATGCGGTGTGTGATGTTCAATTAAATAGACCCTCGTCACTTTATTTCCACTTCCAATGTAAAAAAGCACAGAAATACTGCGTACATAGACTACAGCGGCCAGTCCTGCAGTAAAAAAAAAATCAAATGCCTGTCTATAAACTGAAATAGTCAGAGAGTCTATAACTATGCCTACTTTCAGTAAGTTAGTCCGTAGGTGGGTCCAGTACCGTCTTACCTTGTCCGAGTGACTGTCTCTGGACTTCACTGACTGTTCTTCGCCGCTCCTCTGCGCGACAGCGGAGTATTTTACCAGTGGACTGTTCAATGCAGACTGTCAGCCACGGTGGACTCGCTCATCAATCGGTCGTACCCCCAATAATTTGTTGCACTGATGAGTCGATTGATTTTAGTTATCAATTTATTCAATCCATTAAATCGATCCACTCATTGGTTTACTTGAGCTCCCAGGAATGAAGTTATTAACAACCTGGAGTTTTGGACCAGTCTACATTCCAGCTCTGCTTCTGTCTGAGAGAGCTGGGAATCCACTGTAAAAGAAACCACTCCCTCTGTCTGTGGGTATGTCTGTGTGTTCTCCCAGGCAGATGTATCCAATGCCCGTGGATGGTGCTGGAGGCTGGGACAGTGTGTGTATATTGTGCGTGAGTAGGCTATGCCTGTGGTATAAACAGCGTGGCTACATGTGATCACTGGCACTCAGGGACTAGAACCTTCTTCACCCACACAAAGGAGGAGGAGAGGAGACTTGAGATGCAGCGCCTGTCTCCTTCCCAACCTCCTGCTCTATATTAACTCTCTCTTCTCTCTTTGAAGAGGATGTCAACAGTAGAGAGTTCTGCTGTCAGAATCTTTCCTTTAATATTTTGACCATTAAGCATATTACCCGCCTGCATAGCACTTATAGCACATTTATGGGTTAATTATAGTTCATGTCAACATTATGCATTTCCAAGGAAAATCACTGCTCAGAATCCTGTAATGTAATCAGTAAATGTACTTCCGAGAGGAGAGAGCAGAAACATTAAGAGGTAGAGGAGAAGAGGTGGAGATGGGTGGGATAGATTTAGAGCGAGCAATGCAGGTGGGCATGTCAGTCAAAGTAGACAGAGGGAAGGGGGAGAGAGAGGCCGAGGGAGAATCATAGAGAAAAAAAAAAGAGCAAGAACGAGAAAGTGGGCCCAGGATGAGTCCAGCTATAGCTTGAGTCATCCCTTTCTCTTGGGTGGTGAGGTGGTGTGAAATAAACAAGTACCTCAGTAGTAAAAACAGAGCATGTACACAGGTGTCTGGTCATATACCATAGTACATCTCCTGTTGACATTTCCCGAGATAGTCCCCTGTGGCCAGCTGGATTTTCCTGTGGCAACAGAGACCCTGTAAATCGGACAAGTCTGTGGTTAGGTATATGTGTGTTTTGCTATAGACATACAGTGGCAAGAAAAAGTATTTGAACCCTTTGGAAATACCTGGATTTCTGCATAAATTGGTCATTAAATTTGATCTTCACCTAGGTCACAACAATAGACAAACAGTCTGCTTAAACTAATTACACATTTTCATGTCTTTATTGAACACGCCGTGGGGAAAGTATGTGAACCCTTGGATTTAAACCTGTTACAGCTAGACGTTCCGCTAGCCGAACCCCACGACAACATCCAGTGAAATGG
Organism: Oncorhynchus keta; assembly: GCF_023373465.1. Lineage (NCBI taxonomy): Eukaryota > Metazoa > Chordata > Actinopteri > Salmoniformes > Salmonidae > Oncorhynchus > Oncorhynchus keta. The sequence goes on from NC_068445.1 coordinate 22,323,163, forward strand.
CAGATCGCCAAATTCAAATTACTATACATTTACATTTTACATTTAAGTCATTTAGCAGACGCTCTTATCCAGAGCGACTTACAAATTGGTGCATTCACCTTATGACATCCAGTAGAGCAGTCACTTTACAATAGTGCATCTAAATCTTAAAGGGGGGGGGGGGGTGAGAAGGATTACTTATCCTATCCTAGGTATTCCTTAAAGAGGTGGGGTTTCAGGTGTCTCCGGAAGGTGGTGATTGACTCCGCTGTCCTGGCGTCGTGAGGGAGCTTGTTCCACCATTGGGGGCCAGAGCAGCGAACAGTTTTGACTGGGCTGAGCGGGAACTGTACTTCCTCAGTGGTAGGGAGGCGAGCAGGCCAGAGGTGGATGAACGCAGTGCCCTTGTTTGGGTGTAGGGCCTGATCAGAGCCTGGAGGTACTGAGGTGCCGTTCCCCTCACAGCTCCGTAGGCAAGCACCATGGTCTTGTAGCGGATGCGAGCTTCAACTGGAAGCCAGTGGAGAGAGCGGAGGAGCGGGGTGGCGTGAGAGAACTTGGGAAGGTTGAACACCAGACGGGCTGCGGCGTTCTGGATGAGTTGTAGGGGTTTAATGGCACAGGCAGGGAGCCCAGCCAACAGCGAGTTGCAGTAATCCAGACGGGAGATGACAAGTGCCTGACCTGCGCCGCTTCCTGTGTGAGGCAGGGTCGTACTCTGCGGATGTTGTAGAGCATGAACCTACAGGAATGGGCCACCGCCTTGATGTTAGTTGAGAACGACAGGGTGTTGTCCAGGATCATGCCAAGGTTCTTGGCGCTCTGGGAGGAGGACACAATGGAGTTGTCAACCGTGATGGCGAGATCATGGAACGGGCAGTCCTTCCCGGGAGGAAGAGCAGCTCCGTCTTGCCGAGGTTCAGCTTGAGGTGGTGATCCGTCATCCACACTGATATGTCTGCCAGACATGCAGAGATGCGATTCGCCACCTGGTCATCAGAAGGGGGAAAGGAGAAGATTAATTGTGTGTCGTCTGCATAGCAATGATAGGAGAGACCATGTGAGGTTATGACAGAGCCAAGTGACTTGGTGTATAGCGAGAATAGGAGAGGGCCTAGAACAGAGCCCTGGGGACACCAGTGGTGAGAGCGCGTGGTGAGGAGACAGCTTCTCGCCACGCCACCTGGTAGGAGCGACCTGTCAGGTAGGACGCAATCCAAGCGTGGGCCGCGCCGGAGATGCCCAACTCGGAGAGGTTGGAGAGGAGGATCTGATGGTTCACAGTATCGAAGGCAGCCGATAGGTCTAGAAGGATGAGAGCAGAGGAGAGAGAGTTAGCTTTAGCAGTGCGGAGCGCCTCCGTGATACAGAGAAGAGCAGTCTCAGTTGAATGACTAGTCTTGAAACCTGACTGATTTGGATCAAGAAGGTCATTCAGAGAGAGATAGCGGGAGAGCTGGCCAAGGACGGCACGTTCAAGAGTTTTGGAGAGAAAAGAAAGAAGGGATACTGGTCTGTAGTTGTTGACATCGGAGGGATCGAGTGTAGGTTTTTTCAGAAGGGGTGCAACTCTCGCTCTCTTGAAGACGGAAGGGACGTAGCCAGCGGTCAGGGATGAGTTGATGAGCGAGGTGAGGTAAGGGAGAAGGTCTCCGGAAATGGTCTGGAGAAGAGAGGAGGGGATAGGGTCAAGCGGGCAGGTTGTTGGGCGGCCGGCCGTCACAAGACGCGAGATTTCATCTGGAGAGAGAGGGGAGAAAGAGGTCAGAGCACAGGGTAGGGCAGTGTGAGCAGAACCAGCGGTGCCGTTTGACTTAGCAAACGAGGATCGGATGTCGTCAACCTTCTTTTCAAAATGGTTGACGAAGTCATCTGCAGAGAGGGGGGGGGAGGGGGAGGAGGATTCAGGAGGGAGGAGAAGGTGGCAAAGAGTTTCCTAGGGTTAGAGGCAGATGCTTGGAATTTAGAGTGGTAGAAAATGGCTTTAGCAGCAGAGACAGAGGAGGAAAATGTAGAGAGGAGGGAGTGAAAGGATGCCAGGTCCGCAGGGAGGCGAGTTTTCCTCCATTTCCGCTCGGCTGCCCGGAGCCCTGTTCTGTGAGCTCGCAATGAGTCGTCGAGCCACGGGGCGGGAGGGGAGGACCGAGCCGGCCTGGAGGATAGGGGACATAGAGAGTCAAAGGATGCAGAAAGGGAGGAGAGGAGGGTTGAGGAGGCAGAATCAGGAGATAGGTTGGAGAAGGTTTGAGCAGAGGGAAGAGATGATAGGATGGAAGAGGAGAGAGTAGCGGGGGAGAGAGAGCGAAGGTTGGGACGGCGCGATACCATCCGAGTAGGGGCAGTGTGGGAGGTGTTGGATGAGAGCGAGAGGGAAAAGGATACAAGGTAGTGGTCGGAGACTTGGAGGGGAGTTGCAATGAGGTTAGTGGAAGAACAGCATCTAGTAAAGATGAGGTCGAGCGTATTGAATATTAAACCTTCATGAAATCACACATGCAATACACCAAATTAAATCTACACTTGTTGTGAATCCAGCCAACATGTCAGATTTCAAAAGGCTTTACAGTGAAAGCAAACCATGCTATTATCTGAGGATAGCACCCCATCAAACAAACAATCATATTTCAACCCGCCAGGTGCGGCACGAAACTCAGAAATAAAGATATAATTCATGATTCAAGTATAATTCACCTTTGACGAGCTTATTCTGTTGACACTTCAATATGTCCCATAAACATCACAAATGGTCCTTTTTTTTGTTCGATTAATTCCGTCGTTATATATCCAAAATGTCAATTTGGCACATTTGATCCAGAAAAACACTGGTTCCAAATCGCGCAACAGGACTACAAAACATCTCATAAGTTATCTGTAATCTTTGTCCAAACAACTTTCCTAATACAACTTCAGGTATTTAACGTAAATAATCAATCAAATTTAGGACGGGATAAACTGTGATTAATACCGGAGGAAAACAAAGTGGAGCGTGTTCAGGTCACGCACCTCTAACAAACAGTACATTTCAATCGACCCTCGTTCTGGACAGCCCTACTTCTTCATTACACAAAGGAAAAACATCAACCAATTTCTAAAGACTGTTGACATCTAGTGGAAGCGATAAGAACGGCAAGCAACTGCCTTAGAATTCTAGATTCCCATTGAAAAGTGACCTCAATGGGTTTTTTTTCCTGGAGGGTTTGTCCTCGGGGTTTCGCCTGCCAAATAAGTTATGTTATACTCACAGACATCATTCAAACAGTTTTAGAAACAGAGTGTTTTCTATCCAAATCTACTAATAATATGCATATCCTAGATTCTGGGCTTGAGTAGCAGGCAGTTTACTCTGGGCACGCTTTCATCCGAATGTGAAAATACTGCCCCCTAGCCCGAAGAGTTTTTAATAACTGGTTGACCCTACTTTGGCAGCAATAACCTGAACCAAACGTTTTCTGTAGTTGCGGATCAGACCTGCACAATGGTCAGGAGGAATTTTGGACGATTCCTCTTTACAAAACTGTTTCAGTTCAGCAGTATTCTTGGGATGTCTGGTGTGAACTGCTCTCTTGAGGTCATGCCACAGCATCTCAAATCGGTTTGAGGTCAGGACTCTGACTGGGCCACTCCAAAAGTCGTATTTTCTTCTATTGAAGCCATTCTGTTGTTGATTTACTTCTGTATTTTGGGTTGTTGTCCTGTTGCATCACTCAACTTCTGTTAAGCTTCAATTGTCGGACAGATAGCCTAACATTCTCCTGCAAAATGTCTTGATAAACTTGGGAATTCATTCTTCCGTCGATGATAGCATGCTGTCCAGGCCCTGATGCTGCCCCAAACCATGATGCTCCCTCCACCATACTTTACAGTTGGGATGAGGTTTTGATGTTGGTGTGCTGTGCTGTTTTTTCTGCACACAATGTTGTGCGTTCCTTCCAAACAACTCAACTTTAGTTTCATCTGTCCACAGAATATTTCCATCCAGGTGCACTTTTGCAAACTTCAGACGTGCAGCAATGTTTTTTTTGACAGCAGTGGCTTCTTCCGGTGTCCTCCCATGAACATCATTCTTGTTTAGTGTTTTACGTATCGTAGACTCGTCAACAGAGATGTTAACATGTTCCAGAGATTTCTGTAAGTCTTTAGCTGACACTCTAGGTTTCTTCTTAATCTTCTTAACCTCATTGAGCATTCTGCACTGTTCTCTTGCAGTCATCTTTGCAGGACGGCCACTCCTAGGGAGTAGCAACAGTCCATTTATAAACTATTTATCTTACCGTGGACTGATGAACATCAAGGTTTTTAGAGATACTTTTGTAACCCTTTCCAGCTTTATGCAAGTCAACAACCTTAGGTCTTCTGAGATCTATTTTGTTTGAGGCATGGTTCACATCAGGCAATGCTTCCTGTGAATAGTAAACTCAAATTTTGTGAGTGTTTTTTATAGGGCAAGGCAGCTCTAACTAACATCTCCAATCTTGTCTTATTGATTGAACTCCAGGTTAGCTGACTCCAATTAGCTTTTGGAGAAGTCATTAGCCTAGGGCAGAGCTGCCCAACCCTCTTCCTGGAGAAAGTTGAGATTCTACTTATTTGCTGCCAAACAAGACCTTAACTAGCTGAATCAGATACGCTAAATTAGGGTTGGACTGAAAACCTACAGGACAGTAGATCTCCAGGAAGAGGGTTGGGCAGCCCTGGCCTAGGGGCTCACATACTTTTTCCAACCTACACCTGTGAATGTTTAAAGTTGTATTCAATATAGAAAAAAATACAATTATTTTTATGTTATTGGTTTAAGCACACTGTTTGTATATTATATCAAATTTGATGACCAATTTATGCAGAAATCCCGGTAATTCCAAAGGGTTCACATACTTTTTCTTGCCACTGTAAGTGAGTGTGAGTGCAATAGGGTAATTTAAATTGATTTCATTGAATAAACTTTTAAATCAAACAAGGGGACATTATGTCATATTTATGTGTGTGTATACAGGAAGGCTCTAGAGCAGGGGTGGGCAATTCCAGTCCTCGAGGGCCTGATTGGTGTCACCGGTTTGCCCCAGCTAACACACCTGAGTCCAATAATCACTGAATCATGATCTTCAATTTAGAATGCAATTTGATTAATCAGCTGTGTTGGCTGGGATGGAGAAAAGGTGTGACACCAATCAGGCCCTGGAGGACTGGAGTTGCCCACCACTGCTCTAGACAAGGAGCGCTGACTCAATGTTTGTTTCCATGACAACGGGAGGAGCTGCTAGACAGGTGCCCTCTGAGTGCTTTCTGTCTGGCCCTGTGTGTATATGTGTGTGTGAGGGTGGTGAGGGTTTGAGAGCGGTGAGTGTGTGCACGTGTCTCCCATCCGAAGGGGTAACAGAAGTTGTCACATAGTGAAGGTGTAAACCTAACTGACTAATATACAGACCTGCTGGAGTCTAGCGAGACACATCATGTGTTTGTCTGTGTAATATCTCTCCTCCATCTGACGGGCTTAGTACAGTACACCCCGTTCTCTTCTACACTTTAAGTTCTATCCATCCCGTATCCATGGAGACCGCTGGCATCTAAAGTGCAGCACACTCCTCTGTCAGACAAGCCACACAAACACATCATTGATAAAGACTTACTCGGTTTCATCAAGCAGAATTTACCCATAATGAAAATGAGATTTAAAACAGAATTGACTCCTATAGAAGTCCTACCATGGTGGTGATGTGTCCAGCTCCCTACAGCCTCCTGCATCCAGACTGCAGATGGAGAGAGGAGGAACATTACTGAATCTATACCCAGATGTAGCCTAGAGGTTATGGTATGTGTGAGGTACCAGACCCATACTCAGGTCCTGGTTGTCTCAGGTAGAGCTGCAGGAACCTCTGCCAGATGAGGGGGAGGAGCGGCTGATCAGGGGTTGTGGGCCAAAGCCTGACACGCCTACCGGTACACCTGCAGCCGCTGCAGAGGCGGAGCCACTGCGAGCTTCAACCACTGCTGGGCCTTCTGTCTCACACACACGGACACATGCAGGGAGACAAATGCACACAAAACAAACACAAAGAGTCAAACACCATGTTGCCTTCACACACACTTTGTGGGAAGCACCATGTGTCTCAGATGAAGGCTTATCACTCAAAGTTTAATTTGAAGATCTACAGAACAGCATGTTCTGCTAGTCAGGTGAGAGGTTGGGGTTGGAGTGTACGTTAGCCAAATACATTTAAACTCAGTTTTCACCATTTCTGACATTTAATCCACGTAAAAATTAGGCCAGTTAGGATCACCACTTTATTTGAAGAATGTGAAATGTATTTATTTCAGCTTTTATTTCCTCCATCACATTCCCAGTAGGTCAGAAGTTCATATACACTCAATTAGTATTTGGTAGCATTGCCTTTAAATTGTTTAACTTGGGTCAAACATTTCAGGTAGCCTTCCACAAGCTTCCCACAATAAGTTGGGTGAATTTTGGCCCATTCCTCCTGACAGAGCTGGTGTAACTGAGTCAGGTTTGTAGTCCTCCTTGCTCACACATGCTTTTTCAGTTCTGCCCACAAATTTCTATAGGAATGAGGTCAGGGCTTTGTGATGGCCACTCCAATACCCCGACTTTGTTGTCCTTAAGCCATTTTGCCACAACTTTGGAAGTATGCTTGGGGTCATTGTCCATTTGGAAGACCCATTTGAGACCAAGCTTTACATTCCTGACTGATGTCTTGAAATTTTGCTTGAATATATCCACATAATTTTCTTTCCTCATGACGCCATCTATTTGGTGAAGTGCACCAGTCCCTCCTAGAGCAAAGCACTCCCACAACATGATGCTGCCACCCCCGTGCTTCACGGTTGGGATGGTGTTCTTCGGCTTGCAAGCCTCCCCCTTTTACCTCCAAACATAACGATGGTCATTATGGCCAACAGTTGTATTTTTGTTTCATCAGACCAGAGGATATTTCTCCAAAAAGTACGATATTTGTCCCCATGTGCAGTTGCAAACCGTAGTCTGGCTTTTTTAATGGCGGTTTTGGAGCAGTGGCTTCTTCCTTCCTGAGCGCCCTTTCATGTTATGTCGTTTTACTGTGGATATAGATACTTTTGTACCGGTTTCCTCCAGAATCTTCACAAGGTCCTTTGCTGTTGTTCTGGGATTGATTTGCACTTTTCACACCAAAGTGCGTTCATCTCTAGGAGACAGAACGTGTCTCCTTCCTGAGTGGTATGACGGCTGTGTGGTGCCATGGTGTTCATACTTGCATACTATTGTTTGTACAGATGAAAGTGGTACCTTCAGGCCTTTGGAAAATGCTCCCAAGGATGAACCAGACTTGTGGAGATCTACAATTATTTTGCTGATTTCTTTTGACTTTCTCATAATGTCATGCAAAGAGGCACTGAGTTTGAAGGTAGGTCTTGAGATACATCCACAAGTACACCTCCAATTGACTCAAATGATGTCAATTAGCCTATCAGAAGCTTCTTAAGCCATGATATAATTTTCTGGAATTTTCCAAGCTGTTTAAAGGCACAGTCAACTTAGTGTATGTAAACTTCTGACCCACTGGAATTGTGATACAGTGAAATAATCTGTCTGTTTACAATTGTTGGAAAAATAACTTCTGTCATGCACAAAGTAGATGTCCTAACCGACTTGCCAAAACTATAGTTTGTTAACAAGAAATTTGTGGAGTGGTTGAAAAACAAGTTTTAATGACTCCAACCTAAGTGAATGTAAACTACCGACTTCAACTGTATGTGTGTGTGTACATCTGAAATATGTGGGACTCTCCTGTCTCTCTCTCTCTCTCTGTGTGTTTACCTTGTGCTGCTGGTAAAGTAGTCTCTGTACACACTCCTCCTGGAGCTGTGTGAAGGCAGCATGGCCGAGCTGGTCCATTAGGAACAGAACGGTTCTGTCTCAGTACCACAGGTTCTACTGGGTTAGAAGCCCCACCCAGAACTCTAGATCCGGGGAGGGAGAGAGTAAAACATGTTGAAGTTCAAACAGAGCAATGCCACAGGCCTACAGTTTTGTGAGATTTTAGTTGGATTTTATAGTTTATGATAGGAAGGATTTAAAAAGGTGGTGAAAGTTAACTATAGAAGCTGAGAGGACATGAAGGAGGGAGGATGTTGTCAAGTAGATGGAGGAAAGAGTGTGCATGATATCTTACCGTGTGATCTTCAGCAGGTAGAAGCTGACAGGGTAGGTAGGAGGGAGGATGCTGTCCAGTTGATGGACAGCAGCTCTCAGATTTACATTTACATTTACATTTAAGTCATTTAGCAGACGCTCTTATCCAGAGCGACTTACAAATTGGTGCATACACCTTATGACAACCAGTGGAACAGCCACTTGCATCTAAATCTTGTTGGGGGGTGAGAAGGGGGGTGAGAAGGATTACTTACCCTTACTTACCCTATCCTAGGTATTCCTTGAAGAGGTGGGGTTTCAGGTGTCTCCGGAAGGTGGTGATTGACTCCGCTGTCCTGGCGTCGTGAGGGAGTTTGTTCCACCATTGGGGGCCAGAGCAGCGAACAGTTTTGACTGGGCTGAGCGGGAACTGTACTTCCTCAGTGGTAGGGAGGCGAGCAGGCCAGAGGTGGATGAACGCAGTGTCCTTGTTTGGGTGTAGGGCCTGATCAGAGCCTGGAGGTACTGAGGTGCCGTTCCCCTCACAGCTCCGTAGGCGAGCACCATGGTCTTGTAGCGGATGCGAGCTTCAACTGGAAGCCAGTGGAGAGAGCGGAGGAGCGGGGTGACGTGAGAGAACTTGGGAAGGTTGAACACCAGACGGGCTGCGGCGTTCTGGATGAGTTGTAGGGGTTTAATGGCACAGGCAGGGAGCCCAGCCAACAGCGAGTTGCAGTAATCAAGACGGGAGATGACAAGTGCCTGGATTAGGACCTGCGCCGCTTCCTGTGTGAGGCAGGGTCGTACTCTGCGGATGTTGTAGAGCATGAACCTACAGGAACGGGACACCGCCTTGATGTTAGTTGAGAACGTCAGGGTGTTGTCCAGGATCACGCCAAGGTTCTTAGCGCTCTGGGAGGAGGACACAATGGAGTTGTCAACCGCGATGGCGAGATCATGGAACGGGCAGTCCTTCCCCGGGAGGAAGAGGAGCTCCGTCTTGCTGAGGTTCAGCTTGAGGTGGTGATCCGTCATCCACACTGATATGTCTGCCAGACATGCAGAGATGCGATTCGCCACCTGGTCATCAGAAGGGGGAAAGGAGAAGATTAATTGTGTGTCGTCTGCATAGCAATGATAGGAGAGACCATGTGAGGTTATGACAGAGCCAAGTGACTTGGTGTATAGCGAGAATAAGAGAGGGCCTAGAACAGAGCCCTGGGGACACCAGTGGTGAGAGCGCGTGGTGAGGAGACAGATTCTCGCCACGCCACCTGGTAGGAGCGACCTGTCAGGTAGGACGCAATCCAAGCGTGGGCCGCGCCGGAGATGCCCAACTCGGAGAGGGTGGAGAGGAGGATCTGATGGTTCACAGTATCGAAGGCAGCCGATAGGTCTAGAAGGATGAGAGCAGAGGAGAGAGAGTTAGCTTTAGCAGTGCGGAGCGCCTCCGTGATACAGAGAAGAGCAGTCTCAGTTGAATGACTAGTCTTGAAACCTGACTGATTTGGATCAAGAAGGTCATTCTGAGAGAGATAGCGGTAGAGCTGGCCAAGGACGGCACGCTCAAGAGTTTTGGAGAGAAAAGAGAGAAGGGATACTGGTCTGTAGTTGTTGACATCGGAGGGATCGAGTGTAGGTTTTTTCAGAAGGGGTGCAACTCTCGCTCTCTTGAAGACGGGAGGGACGTAGCCAGCGGTCAGGGATGAGTTGATGAGCGAGGTGAGGTAAGGGAGAAGGTCTCCGGAAATGGTCTGGAGAAGAGAGGAGGGGATAGGGTCAAGCGGGCAGGTTGTTGGGCGGCCGGCCGTCACAAGACGCGAGATTTCATCTGGAGAGAGAGGGGAGAAAGAGGTCAGAGCATAGGGTAGGGCAGTGT
>NC_068445.1:22338142-22398142 GCF_023373465.1 Oncorhynchus keta
CCAACCAGCTGTTAGTGGCCAGGGCTCCATGAAGAACCCTCCACTGGAGGTCCCCTGACCTCTTTGGTACTGGGGTTTGTAGAGCGCCCTCCATCTAAAACCCACCATACTCTCCGCCCCACATACCCCCTGCCACTGATGTGCCTTCACTCCTGTTAGGCTTCTAATGCTCCTCACCTTAACGCAGAGGTTGTAGAGGGCTTTACCTCCCACCCCCTCAAACTCCCCAGGCTCGGAGTGTTAAAATCTAACAAGTCCTCCAGACCCCTTGCCAGTCTCCAGTCTCTGCCGTCACCTGCAGTGGCGGGAACATTGGTGGCCCCTCTCCCTTTGGCCTCTCAAACACCCCCTTACCGGCTCAGACAGTGCCTCCTGAACCTCCTCCAGGAATCTCTCCAGCAGCCTAAGAGACGTTATTCCTGTTTGTTGCGCCAAGACCTCCGGGGTTTTCCACCCCTCCTCTCCCAGCAGTCTCAGGTCACCCAGCCTTTGTAAACCCCCTGCCATCAGTTGCCTCTGCAGGGTGGCCGACTGAACCGATCTCAAAGGGATGGCTGGGTTGTGGAAGATGGGCTCCTCCCACACCCACTGCCCAGGCTCCACACCCCTTCTCGTGTGGGCCTTAGCAGCTGCCAGGCCCTCAGCACCGCAGAGTAAAACTCTGAGAGACCTGCTGTACTCAGCCTCTCCAGCTTCATGAGGAACAGCTGCCGGTCCAACCCTAATCCGCCAGCTCTCCTCAGCAGCGCATGCTGGTTCCCTCCAGCCAACATCAGTGTGGTACAGCAGTCTCTGCACCGCCTTTAGTCTGAAAGCAGCCATCCTGCTCTCCAGTTCCACCAGGCCCTGTCCTCCTTCGTGGACGGTCATGTACAAAACTGCTGCCTTCAGCCAGTGATGTCCCGACCAAAAAAGTCCACCAGCTTGCGTTGCAGGTCTGCAAGCAGACCGGCGGGGGTTGAGGACAGCCAGTTTATGCCACAAGGAAGATGCCACCAGGTTGTTGATTATCAGCACCCTCCCTCTATATGACACTTGGGACAGGAGCCACCTCCACCTGGCCAGTCTTGACACCACTGCCTGTGTCAGCCCCTCCCAGTTCTTGCTGACCCACCTCTCCGAGCCCAGGTACACCCCAACACTTTAAGCCCTTCACAACCCCACTGCAAACCCCCTGGAAGCAGAGGAGGAGCCCTATCCCCCCATGCCCCACATAACAGAGCTTTGCTCTTTCCCCAGTTTACCTTAGCTGATGAAGCTCCCTCATACACCTTCAGACTGGTCTCTAGTTCCTGCATATCTTGCCCATCCCTGACCATCACAGAAACATCATCTGCATATGCTGAGACTGCAATTCCTGTCACCACATCCATGCCTGTCCAGCACACTCCCCGCAGTCTCCTGCGTAGCAGTCCTAAAAAAGGCTCAATGGCTAGTGTGTACAGCTGCCCAGATAGAGGGCATCCTTGTCTAATGCCCCGTCTCACCCAGACTGGCCTACTGAGCCCCCCTCCCACCTTAACCATACATGACGCCCAGCATACAACAGCTTCACACAGGTCACAAAACTCTTCCCAAACCCAAACACAGACATCACATTAAACAGATACTCATGATCCACTCTATCAAAAGCCTTCTCTTGATCTAAAGAGACCAGTCCAAAGTTCACATTAGAACCTCTCGACAAGTCCAACATGTCCCTAATCAAGAACAAGTTGTCCGTGATTGAGCGTCCCGGTACACAATATGTCTGGTCCTTGTGTATTATAGAGTCCAGATGGGACTTCAGTCTGTTAGAGAGGACCTTGGCAAAAATCTTGTAGTCCGCACAGAGTAACGCCACAGGCCTCCAGTTCTTAAGTTCACACAAGTCCCCTTTTTGGGCAGGAGAGTCAGAGCCGCCCGACGGCAGCTCATCGGCAACTCTCCTACCCCTATGCATTCTCGCAACACGCAAAAGAAATCCTGTCCAATTGTTCCCAGAATTTTTGTAAAATTCCACTGGAAGTCCATCAACCCCGGGTGCACGACCGGGGACATCTGGGTTACTGCCTCTGCCAGTTCATGTGACAACAGAGGAATGTCCATTTCATCCCTCTGTGCCCGAGAGAGCTTAGGGAGTCCTGCGAACAAGACCTGAGCACACATAGGATCACACATTTCTGCCCTATACAATTCAGTATAAAACTCCACAGTCCGCTCCCGCATCTCCCCCACCACAGAGGTCACCCGCCCATCAGACAGCCGTAGACAATGCATACCCTTGGCTTCACTGCTCTGTCTTTCCAAACCAAAGAAGAAGGAGCTGGGAGCATCCATCTCCTTGAGCATGGAGAACCTAGCTCTTACAAGTGCTCCCTTTGCTTTAACCTGGAAAAAACTGCCCAGGTCCCTACGTAATTCGGCTAAGTTAGCCTGGAGGCCTACATTGCCTTGCCCCACCATCTCTACCTCCATCTCACTAATACACCGCTCTAGTTCCCCCAACACTCTCCTTGCCTCTGAGGATGAGAGAGCTGTGTACTGTTGACAGAAAAGCCGAATTTGCACTTTCCCCACATCCCACCACTGACTCAGAGACTCATACTCCTCTCTTCGCTGCCCCCATCTTTCCCAAAAAGTCTGGAAACCTGAGCAAAAAGTGGCATCTTGTAAGAGCTTTACATTGAACTTCCAATAAGATGCCTGCCGGGGCCCTGGTGAAATAGACAGCCGAGCCATGGTTATGTGGTGATCCGAAACCCCACTGGGAGAATGGTAGCACTCAGAAGCCTATTGCTCTGATTCCTGGACATGTAAAACGATCAAGTCGAGCTGCACTCACCCTAGCCCCAAAAACCTTCACCCACGTATACTGTCTTGTGTTTGGATGTTTAGTTCTCCAAACATCCACTAGGTCAAACTGATTAAAGATGTCCCTTAACACTCCCACTGACACTGAATGAGGCTCTTCCCCATTTCTGTCTTTTGTAAAATCCATTGTACAGTTCCAGTCACCTCCGATCACCAGCGTCTCCTCAGGCGCTACTTGTGAGAGTTCCTGTCTAAGACTCCCAAATAGAACCCCTCTTTCTCTCCCTGTGTTAGGCGCATACACATTTATAAAGACAAAACACATGTTGTTAATTTCTGCTTTAACAACAAGCAACCTACCCCTACACACCTCCTTTGAGGAGCAAATTTTTACAGCCAGACCCGGTGCAAAAAGGACTGCCACCCCTGCACTAAGATTTGTCCCATGGCTCAACACACTTGCCCCTTTCCACCAGAGCCCCCAATCAACTTCATTCACCACATCACTATGCGTCTCCTGCAGAAACAACACCTGTACTTGTTTATGTTTTACATATTCACTCAACACACTCCTCTTTCCCGCATCTCTGGCGCCATTTATATTGAGCGAGCCTACCCGAAGAGTCTCCATAAGAAGTGGGAGAAAAGCCAGCAGAGAAATAGACCAATAGCAAAGCTCAAAAAGCCCCAGTGTCAGTAAGAAATTAAACATTTAAACAGTGTCTGAAGGTAAACCTTTACGCACTGTTGTGACCCACTTCCTCAACCTAAACCGTTTCTTGGGTGAGAGGACACCATGCCCTCATTTCTCATAGCATGTTGTACTGATCTTACAAACTTTCTAGGATCAGGAAAAAAGCCTCAAGATTAACTTTTTTCCCCTTAGTCTCATTCAGGAACCTTGTCAGTTCTCTCAACGTGTACTTAGACCCCTCTGGTTGACTGGCTGTCAGCTCCGGGCCAATTGAAGAGGAGTCTGAAAAAATACCTCCTCATCCTCTTCCTCAGACTCACTTTCCTCCTCTTCTCTATCTCCCACCCTGACCACCTGCCCTTTCTCTCTGGTTAGGGCCTCACCCACAGCAACAGGCAACATTTCCATGGTGCCTTTGTCCACACCCTTTTTCTTTTTCCTCTTGACACCCTCCTCCTCCTCCCCTAATCTCTTACACTTCCCCACTATACTCTCCTCATCCACTAGAATAACCTGACTAGACGCAGTATCATCTGCACCACCCTCCATAGCATGACTAGGGCCAGCCTCAGCTACAACACCCTCCATAGCATGACTAGGGCCAGCCTCAGCTACAACACCCTCCATAGCATGACTAGGGCCAGCCTCAGCTATACCACCCTCCATAGCATGACTAGGGCCAGCCTCAGCTACAACACCCTCCATAGCATGACTAGGGCCAGCCTCAGCTATACCACCCTCCATAGCATGTCTAGGCCCAGCCTCAGCTACCCCACCATCTCTAGCCTGACTAGACCCAGCCTCAGCTACCCCACCATCTCTAGCCTGACTAGACCCAGCCTCATCTACACCACCATCTCTAGACTGACTAGGCCCAGCCTCTGCTGTCTGCATCTCCTTACCCCTGCATTTTCACCTCGATTTCCCCCTTGCGCTCGTACCCTCCCCTTGTCTATGGCCTTTATGTGGGCACGCAAAGCTCTTGTGCCCCAAATCCCCACATTCAAAACACCGTAGACTATCTGTGCTGGCAAAACCTGCATAGAGCCCTTCCCCATGCCTCACTTTAAAATGCACATTTAGCTGTTGCTCATTATTGTTCAGAAACATAAACACTTGCCTCCTGAATGAAACAACGTGCTTAACGGCATCTGCCTGAAAACCTGCTGACAGTACACGGAAACCGCTAGCAAACTTACCAAAACGACTCAGCTCTTTCCTAATTTGATCATCCGTAATAAACGGAGGCAAATTTGCCACTACAACTCTTGTTGAAGGGGTAGAGAGAGGTGAAATTGACACCAACACATCCCTTACAAATATTCCGCTAGCAATTAGCCTACCGACCAAATTAGCTCTTTTCATGAACACAACCACCGCCTTGTTCATTCTAGAAGCAGAATGTATAAACTCAGCTCCTACCTGTTCACCGACCGCGAGCAGAACCTCCTCCACCTTAACTCCGTTCTCAGGAACACACCTGAAACCATGCTGAATCGACAGCGTCTCTTGCGCACTAGGCTGAGAAGCCATTGCGCACACTATACCTTGCAACCCCGGAATGTTACTCTGTCCTCTTCCACCCTAACTTTGAAAAAGAAACTTTGGATACCGCTAAAAACAAATATTGCATTAACCCTCCACCATAGAAAACAACATGTAAAGAAAAGAATAGAATCAAGAAAGTTAGTTAGGATAGAGCTTTCCACACCAAACACTCAAACTCCAAAACACCCAGCATGCACCGAGAGAGAGAGAGAGAGAGAGAGAGAGAGAGAGAGAGAGAGAGAGAGAGAGAGAGAGAGAGAGAGAGAGAGAGAGAGAGAGAGAGAGAGAGAGAGAGAGAGAGAGAGAGAGAGAGAGAGAGAGAGAGAGAGAGAGAGAGAGAGAGAGAGAGAGAGAGAGAGAAAAAAAAGAGAAGGAGGGAGAGAAAGACAGACAGATGGGGAGAAGAGAGAGAAAGAGAGAGCGAGCGAGAAATAAATATAGGGTGGCCCACAGCCAGTGGCTTTTCTGTGCACTGTATTCATTCTGTGTGAAAATGTAGAAATACATGTGAGGATGTGTTACCTGGTAGACGAGGAGAGCTATAGTAGTGATGAAGGTGGGGTCAGAGTGGTGGGTAGACATGGCCATGTGAGCTAGCGCCGTGAGGAGAGCTCTAGTAGTGATGAAGGTGGGGTCAGAGTGGTGGGTAGGCTTGGTGAGGAGAGTGATTCCATCGGTTCACCTCAAACAGCCACTTCTCAAACCTCTCCTGGTGACCCAGCTCCGCAATACATGTCAGTACGTCATTAAAGCTCCTGTCCTTACACACTGTGTGAATGTGCGATATTGTGCTCTTATTCTCTGTTGTTTTTTAACACATTGGGTGTGAGAAAAGTACTTCATGAATACAATCTATTCCTATCATTATTATACAGTGCATTTGGAAAATATTCAGATTAATTTACTTTTTCCACATTTTGTCACGTTACAGCCTTATTCTAAAATGTTGTAAATTACATTTTGGCCTAATCAATCTACACACAATACCCCATAATGCCAAAGTGAAAACAGGTTTGTAGAAATGTTTGCTAATTTATTAAAAATAAAAACCAGAAATACATTTACATAAGTATTCAGACCATTTACTCAAAATTGACCTCAGGTGCATCCTGTTTCCATTTTTTATTTCACCTTTATTCAACCAGGTTGGCCAGTTGAGAACAAGTTCTCATTTACAACTGCGACCTGGCAAAGATAAAGCAAAGCAGTGCGACAAAAACAACAACAGAGTTACACATAAACAAACATACAGTCAATAACACAATAGAAAATATCTATGTAGAGTGTGTGAAAATGTAGAAGAGTAGGGAGATCGGCAATAAAAAGGCCATAGAGGCGAAATAATTACAATTTAGCATTAACACTGGAGTGATGTGCAGATGATGATGTGCAAGTAGAGATACTGGGGTGCAAAAAAGCAAGAGGGTAAGTAATAATATGGGGATGAGGTAGTTGGGTGTGCTATTTACAGATTGGCTGTGTACAGGTACAGTGATCGGTAAGCTACTCTGACGGCTGATGCTTAAAAGTTAGAGAGGGATATATAAGACTCCAGCTTCAGTGATTTTTGCAATTCGTTCCACTCCTACCCCTGCCCAAACCCTAACCTCTACCACCCCCTGCCACCAACACAACCCCTCACCCCAACCCTTCCCCCACCTCACCCCTTCCCCCAACAACCCGAGCTTTCCACCACAGTGGAATAAGATAATGTTAGATGAGTGGTAATGGTTGAGGTGGGTTAGGTAACTGTGATCATGATGGTTATTATGGCAGTTACCAAATAGTTTCCAAAGCAGCTTCCTCCAGGCAGAGTGACGTAGCAGATGTAAGAGGGTCTTGGGGAGGGGGCAGACTCATACAGCATCAAACCCTCTGATTGGCTGACAAAGCCCTTCACTGATTCTTCTGATTGGCTGACAGAGCCCTTCACCGAGTCCTTTCATTGGCTGACAGAGCCCTTCACCGAGTTCTCTGATTGGTTGTCGGACCCCTTCAGCTTTTTCTGCCCTCAGAAGTGATGCAACATGGCCACAATGTTCGCTGAGGACACACACAAACAACTTTATGGTGGCATATGTGCTAATTTTGTATACACGTATGGGTAATGACCATTTAGAGCATGAGTAAGTATGTGGAAATAATCAAAGTCCACATATAGACCTCATGATTGTCACATCAAAAGAAATCTAAAAGATTGTTCCGGGCTTTTAGAACAAGCCACCTGTCAGGATGACAGAGCGTTTCAGATATGTCCTGTGGCAGTGGTGGAAAAAGCACGCAATTTGATACCTTAATAGAAAATGACTCAAGTAAAAGTGAAAGTCACCCAGTAGAATATTACTTGAGTAAAAGTCTAAAATATTTGGCTATAAATATACTTAAGTATCAAAAGCAATTGTAATTGCAAAATATATACTGAAGTATCAAAAGTAAAAGTATAAATAATTTCAAAGTGCTTACAGTGTATTATGCAAAACAGACAGCACAATTTCTTTTTACGGATAGCTTGGGGCAACACTACATCACGCAAACATCATTTAAAAATGAAGCATTTGTGTTTAATATGTCCGCCAGATCAGAGGCAGTATGGATGCCCAGAGATGTTGTCAAAAATAGAAATAGTAAAGTACAGATACCCCAAAAACTACTTAAGTAAAAAATACTTAAAGTACTACCTAAGTACTTTACACAACTGGGTTCAGGTGATAAGAGGTCAGGGTGATTTAGAGTTTCAATAACGACAGAAATCGAGAGCCCAGAACAATACTATAGGAAGTCAGCTAGACTCAGCACCACAATGCTACTCTACAGAACCTCTATCTGACTTAATAAGGGTATGAAGTGGATACTGTTGGAATGGACTGTAGATCTATCTCTTAATCAACGCAGAGATGACCGTTCTGTCTGGGTTAACAAGCATCTACTCAATCGGCCTTTTCAACTATGCTTTCCCAAACTTACATTATTCCAGTGATAAAAAGCAATTCAATTGAGATTTCTCTGGCCCTATGTCTGCTTGAGTGACTAAATGCAATGATTGCCTATATAAAATGTATAGACATTCCTGTATTAAACAGCCTTATGCAACACCGAAAGCATGGTCTGAGTGTGACCATCACACTGACTCAACTACAGGTGACATCAGTTACAAGCTCAAGCCCAGACGTCTGAGCATGATGTGTGTGTCTCTTGTGTGTATGAATAGTTACTCACAGTCCTTGAGGCTGGTACCGAAGTCACTTGGGGACAGAAGGTGTGATATCATGATATTGTATGGAGAATCCCAAACATAGCTCATCCTATTCAACCTCAGTCTTCCGGCACACTCAGTCCAGTTCACACACAGGACTGACTCTCGCTCACACACACACTTAGTCTGGCTAAAACACACACACTCTAAAGCTAGTTCAGACCACGCTCCATGGACAAAGCAGCAAGCAGTGGGAAACTCCTCGAGACACAACTCCACTCAAGAATTTTGAAATGAAATAGGATAAAGACTTGCACTTCCCAAGAACAACACTTTTCTCTCTCCTCCTCCCCTCTCTCCCTCGCATGTGAACCCCTTCGCAGAGGTTCTCCTCTGAAGTGCTCCACCTTTGTCACGAGCCCTACTAATTAGCCCCCCTCACACTGAGTCCTGATGTTGGTATGCAGCCCCCCTCCCCTCCTCGGCAGCTGCCTAATCCCAGTGGTCAGACAGAGAATATAGGGCTCTATATGGAGTCACTGTATAGCCCCTCTACTTCTCACAGCCACACATGGTCTGGGTCTCACCCTGAACGTACCAGGGCCGTTGGCAGCAGGGATCCTAATGGACAGAACAGTCCCACATCTCTGACTGGGTCTTTGTGTCCATCAAATGTGCTCTGGCTTCTTATAGTAAAATGTGCCATTAGACCAACCAATATTAATAAACCCCATCCAAATCCATAACCCCCCAGCCAAACACCAACTGACCCGCATCCTCAGAAGAATCGTGTGTGTGTGTGTGTGAGTGGGCAGGCAGGATGGAGCCATGCTTCAGACTCTTGTACATCCAGGGCCTGAGCGCCATTCAGACAGTGTATTCAGATTGCTCAGCCACTACATCAGTCTCTTACAGATTCATGAAGTCACTATCATAGAGTGGATTCTCAGTCCCCATGACCATTTTCAGGTTGTGTGTGCATTTGTGTGTATTTGTGTTGCCTGGCCTTGTAGAGCTCATTGGATCTTGAGAGGGTGGATGTATTTGTCTTCAAGTGTGTATGTTCTGTTCACATGAGTGTGTGTGTGTCTGGCCCTACGGTCTATGGGGTGAATGTACGAGCATTCGAGTAGAGTTTAGCACAAGTAATCAGCCCCCCCCCCGATCTGGAGGATTTAAGCAATATGGCCACCGATTCAACAGACTGACCAGGTGAAAGCTATGATCCCTTATTGATGTCACTTGTTAAATCTACTTCAAATCAGTGCAGATGAAGGGGAGGAGACAGATGAAAGAAGTATTTTTAAGCTTTGAGACAACTGAGACATGGACTGTGCAGGTGTGCCATTCAGAGGGTAAATATTTAAATGCCTTTGAACAGGGTACAGTAGTAGGTGCCGGGCACATGGTTTGAGTGTGTCAAGAACTGCAACGTTGCTGGGTTTTCATGCTCAACAGTTTCCAGTGTGTAATCAAGAACGGTCCACCACCCAAAGGAAATCCAGCCAACTGTGGGAAGCATTGGAGTCAACATGGGCCAGCATCAATATGGAATGCTTTCATGCCCCAACAAATTGAGCTGTTCTGAGGGCAAAAAGGGGTGAACTCATTATTAGTTAGGTGTTCCTAATGTTTTGTACACTGTGAACACACCTGGACTCATTGTTATCTTTATTGAAAGTATTCACACTGCAATAGATACAAAACATGACCCAACGCTGGGGGCTTGTCGCTGGGGGCTCGTCACTGGGGACTCGTCGCTGGGAGAGAGGCCTTCTTCCAACAGGGCCCCTTTCCTCTCATCGCCAATGTGGTTCATGTTCTCATCATGTTCTGTTGTCCTCGTGACCAGGTACTCACACACACTTGACTCGCACTCCATTACGTACGTCCCTCTCAGCCCCAGAAGCCATCAGTCTCCAGACTAGATTTGATGTTACTCTGATTCTCTCTCCTCTCTGCAGTGACCAGGTTAGATTCTCCCTTTATCAGTCGTCTCCTCTGAGCTGCTTTCTGCTGCTTACTAAGCTGTCTCCGCACCTTTGCACGAACCACCTCCTACAACAACAATACATACATTAGTGGAAGGATTGCATGTGAGTGACCGTGTCAGTGTATGCGTGTTTAATCATGTAAGAGAGTGTGTGTACTGACCGGTGGTATAGTAGAGCAGCTGCCTACACTGCCGGCGGTAGCCTCACTGTCCGTCCTCCTCCTGCTGTGCTCAACCACATGAAGCAGGCTGTCTGAGTCTCTGTGGAGGAGAGAGCAATGGACTTTAACATGATCACCAATCAAAGGAAACAGATAGATAGATATGTCAGATGTGGCTCAAGTGGTGGAGAATGACACATTGACATACAGTTGAAGTCAGAAGTTTACATACACCTTAGCCAAATACATTTAAACTCAGTTTCACAATTCCTGACATTTAATCCGAGTAAAAATGTCCTGTTTTAGGTCAGTTAGGATCACCACTTTATTTAAATAATGTGAAATGTCAGAATAATAGTAGAGAGAATGATTTATTTCAGCTTTTATTTCTTTCATCACATTCCCAGTGGGTCAGAAGTTTACATACACTCAATTAGTATTTGGTAGCATTGCCTTTAAATTGTTTAACTTGGGTCAAACGTTTTGGGTAGCCTTCCACAAGCTTCCCACAATAAGTTGGGTGAATTTTGGCCCATTCCTCCTGACAGAGCTGGTGTAACTGAGTCAGGTTTGTAGGCCTCCTTGCAAACGCTTTTTCAGTTCTGCCCACAAATGTTCTATCGGATTGAAGTCAGGGCTTTGTGATGGCCACTCCAATACCTTGACTTTGTTGTCCTTAAGCCATTTTGCCACAACTTTGGAAGTATGCTTGGGGTCAATGTCCATTTGGAAGACCCATTTGCAACCAAGCTTTAACTTCCTGACTGATGTCTTGAGATGTTGCTTGAATATATCCACATCATTTTCTTTCCTCATGATGCCATCTATTTGGTGAAGTGCACCAGACCCACCTGCAGCAAAGAACCCCCACAACATGATGCTGCCACCCCTGTGCTTCACGGTTGGGATGGTGGTGTTCTGCTTGCAAGCCTCCCCCTTTGCCTTTAAACATAACGATGATCATTATAGCCAAACGGTTTTATTTTTGTTTCAGGAGACCAGAGGAAAAGTCTTTCCTGAAGATTCATCTCTTCAGTAGGTCATATGATTGAGTGTAGTCTGGCCCAGGAGTGTGAAGGTGAACAGAAAGGTTCTGGAGGCAACGAACCGCCCTTGCTGTCTCTCCCTGGCCGGTTCCCCTCTTTCCACTGGGATTCTCTAACCCTATTACAGGGGCTGAGTCACTGGCTTACTGGTGCTCTTCCATGCCGTCCCGAGGGGTGCGTCACTTGAGTGGGTTGAGTCACTGACGTGATCTTCCTGTTTTGGTTGGCGCCCCCTCTTGTGTTGTTCCGTGGCGGAGATCTTAGTGGGCTATATTCAGCCTTGTCTCCGGATGGTAAGTTGGTGGTTGAAGATATCACTCGAGTGGTGTGGGGGTTGTGCTTTGGCAAAGTGGGTGGGGTTATATCCTGCCTGTTTGGCCCTGTATGGGGGTATCATCGAATGGGGCCACAGTGTCTCCTGACCCCTCCTGTCTCAGCCTCCAGTATTTATGCTGCAGTAGTTCATGTGTCGGGGGGCTAGGGTCAGTTTGTTATATCTGGAGTACTTCTCCTGTCTTATCCGGTGTCCTGTGTGAATTTAAGTATGCTCTCTAATTCTCTTCTCCTCTCTCTTGGAGGACCTGAGCCCTAGGACCATGCCTCAGGACTACCTGGCATGATGACTCCTTGCTGTCCCCAGCCCACCTGGCCGTGCTGCTGCCCCAGTTTCAACTGTTCTGCCTGCGGCTATGGAACCCTGACCTGTTCACCGGACGTGCTACCTGTCCCAGACCTGCTGTTTTCAACTCTCTAGAGACAGCAGGAGCGGTAGAGATACTCTTAATGATTGGCTATGAAAAGCCAACTGACATTTACTCCTGAGGTGCTGACTTGTTGCACCCTCGACAACTACTGATTATTATTATTAGACCATGCTGGTCATTTATGAACATTTGAACATCTTGGCCATGTTCTGTTATAATCTCCACCCGGCACAGCCAGAAGAGGACTGGCCACCCCTCAGCCTGGTTCCTCTCTAGGTTTCTTCCTAGGTTTTGGCCTTTCTGGGGAGTTTTTCCTAGCCACCGTGCTTCTACACTTGCACTTCTTGCTGTTTGGGGTTTTAGGCTGGGTGTCTGTACAGCACTTTGAGATATCAGCTGATGTAAAAAGGGCTATATAAATACATTTGATTTGATAATTACAATCTTTGTCCCCATGTGCAGTTGCAAACTGCAGTCTGGCTTTTTTATGGCGGTTTTGGAGCAGTGGCTTCTTCCTCGCTGAGTGGCCTTTCAGGTTATGTCGATATAGGACTTGTTTTTATTGTGGATATAGATACTTTTGTACCGGTTTCCTCCAGCATCTTCACAAGGTCCTTTGCTGCTGTTCTGGGATTGATTTGCACTTTTCGCACCAAAATACATTTATCTCTAGGAGACAGAACGCATCTCCTTCCTGAGCGGTATGATGGCTGGTGGTCCCATGGTGTTTATACTTGCATACTCTTGTTTGTACAGATGAACGTGGTACCTTCAGGCATTTGGAAATTGCTCCCAGGGATGAACCAGACTTGTGGAGGTCTACAATTTTGTTCTGAGGTCTTGGCTGATTTATTTTGATTTTCTCATAATGTCAAGCAAAGAGGCACCGAGTTTGAAGGTCGGCCTTGTAATACATCCACAGGTACTTCTCCAATTGACTCAAATTATGTCAGTTAGCCTATCAGAAGCTTCTTAAACTATGACACCATTTTCTGGAATTTTCCAAGCTGTTTAAATGCACAGTCAACTTAGTGTATGTAAACTTCTGACCCACTGTGATACAGTGAAATAATCTGTCTGTAAACAATTGTTGGAAAATGACTTGTCATGCAAAGTAGATGTCCTAACTGACTTGCCAAAACTATAGTTTGTTAACAAGACATTTGTGGAGTTGTTGAAAAACAAGTTTTAATGACTCCAACCTAAGTGTATGTAAACTTCCGACTTCAAATGTACATTAATACTCTACAGGAGATTTAAAGAGACGGAGGTGCGTGTGTGAAGAGACACGGAGGTGTGTGTGTGAAGAGACACGGAGGTGCGTGTGTGAAGAGACACGGTGGTGCGCGTGTGTGAAGAGACACGGAGGTGTGTGTGTGAAGAGACACGGTGGTGCGCGTGTGTGAAGAGACGCGGTGGTGCGCGTGTGTGAAGAGACGCGGTGGTGCGCGTGTGTTAAGAGACGCGGTGGTGCGTGTGTGTGAAGAGACGCGGTGGTGCGTGTGTGTTAAGAGACGCGGTGGTGCGCGTGTGTGAAGAGACGCGGTGGTGCGCGTGTGTGAAGAGACGCGGTGGTGCGCGTGTGTGAAGAGACGCGGTGGTGCGCGTGTGTTAAGAGACGCGGTGGTGCGCGTGTGTGAAGAGACGCGGTGGTGCGCGTGTGTGAAGAGACGCGGTGGTGCGCGTGTGTGAAGAGACGCGGTGGTGCGCGTGTGTGAAGAGACGCGGTGGTGCGCGTGTGTGAAGAGACGCGGTGGTGCGCGTGTGTGAAGAGACGCGGTGGTGCGCGTGTGTGAAGTGACGCGGTGGTGCGTGTGTGTGAAGAGACGCACGCGGTGGTGCGTGTGTGAAGAGACGCGGTGGTGCGTGTGTGTGAAGAGACGCGGTGGTGCGTGTTTGAAGAGACGCGGTGGTGCGTGAAGAGACGCTGTGGTGCGTGTGTGAAGAGACGCGGTGGTGCGTGTGTGAAGAGACGCGGTGGTGCGTCTGTGAAGAGACGCGGTGGTGCGTGTGTGTGAAGAGACGCGGTGGTGCGTGTGTGTGAAGAGACGCGGTGGTGCGTGTGTGAAGAGACGCGGTGGTGCGTGTGTGAAGAGACGCGGTGGTGCGTGTGTGAAGAGACGCGGTGGTGCGT
The DNA here is from genome assembly GCF_023373465.1 of Oncorhynchus keta. Classification (NCBI taxonomy): domain Eukaryota; kingdom Metazoa; phylum Chordata; class Actinopteri; order Salmoniformes; family Salmonidae; genus Oncorhynchus; species Oncorhynchus keta. The sequence continues at coordinate 22,352,409 of NC_068445.1, forward strand.
GTGTGAAGAGACGCGGTGGTGCGTGTGTGAAGAGACGCGGTGGTGCGTGTGTGAAGAGACGCGGTGGTGCGTGTGTGAAGAGACGCGGTGGTGCGTGTGTGAAGAGACGCGGTGGTGCGTGTGTGAAGAGACGCGGAGGTGCGTGTGTGAAGAGACGCGGTGGTGCGTGTGTGAAGAGACGCGGTGGTGCGTGTGTGAAGAGACGCGGAGGTGCGTGATCTGTACCTGAAAGGTTTGAATTCTCTGTTGGAGGAGGAGAGGTCGACAAGCTCAGGACACACATCCTCTTCCTCCTTTTCCCTCTCTTCACCAAGACCACCCATCACAGCCTCTGGATCAGTCTCTCTCTGTTCTCCTCCCCCTCTCCCTGGGTCTCTCTCTCCATCCTTGTTTCCTGTCTCAGTGTGTATCTCTGTGTCACTGACTTTGAGCCCCTCCAGTTCCAATATAGCATGCCTATACTCCTCCATGTCCATTGTATTCTCCATATCCTCCTCTTCCTCTCCTTCGTCCTCCTCTCCTTCGTCCTCCTCCTCCTCTCCATCTGGTCCTTTAGGATCAAGCAATGCTGCGTCTCTCTCAAAGTCTTTGGTGAAGCCGCTGGCTGAGATCTCAACGTCCAGAGAAACGGAACGTCTAGAGGACAAACACAGGTTGAGTCACATTCACACACTACCACCACCACCCTACCTCCCTCCCTCCCCCCCCACCAACCACCACCAACCACCACCACACTACCTCCCTCCTCCCCACCAACCACCACCACCCTACCAACAACCACCACCACCACCCTCCTCCACCACACTACCTCCCTCCTCCCCACCAACCACCACCACCCTACCAACAACCACCACCACCACCCTCCTCCCCACCAACCACCACCACACTACCTCCCTCCTCCCCACCAACCACCACCACACTACCTCCCTCCTCCCCACCAACCACCACCACCACCCTACCTCCCCCCCACCAACAACCACCACCACCCTCCTCCCCCCACCAACAACCACCACCACCCTCCCCCCCCACCAACAACCACCACCACCACCCTCCACCCCACCAACCACCACCACCCTACCTCCCTCCACCCCACCAACCACCACCACCCTACCTCCCTCCCCACCAACAACCACCACCACCCTCCTCCCCACCAACCACCACCACACTACCTCCCTCCTCCCCACCAACCACCACCACACTCCCTCCCTCCTCCCCACCAACCACCACCACCACCCTACCTCCCTCCCTCCCCCCCACCAACAACCACCACCACCACCCTCCCCCCCCACAACCACCACCACCACCCTCCTCCCCACCAACCACCACCACCACACTACCTCCCTCCACCCCACCAACCACCACCACCCTACCTCCCTCCCCACCAACAACCACCACCACCCTCCTCCCCACCAACCACCACCACACTCCTCCCTTCCCCACCAACCACCACCACACTACCTCCCTCCTCCCCACCAACCACCACCACCACCCTACCTCCCTCCCTCCCCACCAACAACCACCACCACCACCCTCCTCCCCACCCACCAACCACCACCACCCACTACCTCCCTCCTTCCCACCAACCACCACCACACGACCTCCCTCCTCCCCACCAACCACCACCACACTACCTCCCTCCCTTCCCACCAACCACCACCACACTACCTCCCTCCCCCCACCAACCACCACCACCACACTACCTCCCTCCTCCCTACCCACCACCACCACACTACCTCCCTCCTCCCCACCCACCACCACCACCACTACCTCCCTCCCTCCCCACCCACCACCACCACACTACCTCCCTCCTCCCCACCCACCACCACCACCCTACCTCCCTCCTCCCCACCCACCACCACCACACTACCTCCCTCCTCCCCACCCACCACCACCACCACCACACTACCTCCCTCCCTTCCCACCAACCACCACACTACCTCCCTCCTCCCCACCCACCACCACCACCCTACCTCCCTCCTCCCCACCCACCACCACCACACTACCTCCCTCCTCCCCACCCACCACCACCACACTACCTCCCTCCTCCCACCCCACTACCTCCCCCACCACACTACCTCCCTCCTCCCCACCCCACTACCTCCCCACCACCACCACACTACCTCCCTCCTCCCCACCCCACCACCACAACACTACCTCCCCACCACCACCACTACCTCCCCACCACCACACTACCCTCCCTCCCTCCCTACCACCACACTACTACCTCCCTCCCTACCCACCACACTACTACCTCCCTCCCTACCCACCACCACCCTCCCTCCCCACCACCACACTACCTCCGTCCCTCCCCACCACCACACTACCTCCCTCCCTCCCCACCACCACACTACCTCCCTCCCTCCCCACCACCACACTACCTCCCTCCCTCCCCACCACCCTCCCTCCCCACCACCACACTACCTCCCTCCCCACCACACTACCTCCCTCCCCACCACACTACCTCCCTCCCCACCACACTACCTCCCTACCCACCACCACCACACTACCTCCCTACCCACCACCACCACCACACTACCTCCCTCCCTCCCCAACACCACCACACTACCTCCCTCCCTCCCTCCCTACCACCACACTCCCCCTCCCTCCCTCCCTACCACCACACTACCTCCCTCCCTCCCTACCACCACCACACTACCTCCCTCCCTACCACCACCACACTACCTCCCTCCCTACCACCACCACACTACCTCCCTCCCTACCACCACCACACTACCTCCCTCCCCACCACACTACCTCCCTACCCACCACACTACCTCCCTACCCACCACCACCACACTACCTCCCTACCCACCACCACCACCACACTACCTCCCTCCCCACCACCACCACACTACCTCCCTCCCTACCACCACCACACTACCTCCCTCCCTCCCTCCCTACCACCACACTCCCTCCCTCCCTCCCACCACCACACTACCTCCCTCCCTCCCTCCCACCACCACACTACCTCCCTCCCTCCCACCACCACACTACCTCCCTCCCTACCACCACCACACTACCTCCCTCCCTACCACCACCACACTACCTCCCCGCCACCACACTACATCCCCGCCACCACACTACCTCCCCGCCCCCACACTACCTCCCCGCCACCACACTACCTCCCCGCCACCACACTACATCCCCGCCCCACACTACCTCCCCACCACCACACTACCTCCCCGCCACCACACTACCTCCCCCCCCACACTACCTCCCCGCCCTCCCCGCCCTCCCCACCACCACACTACCTCCCAGCCCTCCCCACCACCACACTACCTCCCAGCCCTCCCCACCACCACACTACCTCCCCGCCACCACACTACCTCCCCGCCCTCCCCACCACCACACTACCTCCCCGCCCTCCCCACCACCACACTACCTCCCCGCCCACCATCACCACCTCCCTCTCCTCACCTACCTCCCCTCATGACAAATGCCCCACTGGTAGAGATAATAGGAAACATGCTGAATTACCTGATGTCTTTGAAGGTTGGGTACAGCTCACTCTCATAATTGTATCTTTTGGCAAAGAAATCTCGTATACATTTGACATCCCGGTCAAAATACCTGTAGACAAGACAGGAAAGTTTCTCTAGCTATGTATTTGAGTGTGTGTGGTGTGCTTTTCTCCATGTGCAGTTCTCATCGGTGACAGGGTATGAGTGTGTGTGTGCGTGTGACTCACCACTCTGCATTGAAGTGTGTGGTAGACACCATTTGGGGGAAGTCGATCATGGTCACGTGATCGTGGTCGTCCAGCATCAGGTTAAACTCATTGAAGTCCCCGTGGATCAGGCCATGATTGGCCAGCTTCACTATCAGCTCCATGACATCATTGTACATGGAGGACGGGTCTTCCAGCTCACGCACCTGACAGCTGTCAATCAGTCAGACCACAAACAGAACAGCCAATCAGAGGGCTAAAATTTCACACGTGAGATGAAAGCGAGACAGAAAGATCGAGAGAAAGACAAAGGTGTGTCAAAAGAAAAAGAGCGAAGCAGGTACATAAAGAGAAACAGATGGGAGAGAGAAAGATGGGCAGAGAAACAGAAAGGGTGTGTGTATTTTACTAACAGTGGGTATCCATTGATGAGCTCCATAACCACAGCGTGTCTGTTATAGTCAATGGGCTTAGGGACAGGAAACCCTCGTTCGTACAGGGCCTGAGAGGAGAGACATAAAGCTGTCATAAAGCTGTAGTGTGGTGGTCACCAGCAGCTGAATAACTTATCTATGGTCACCAGGACTTCACCGTACACCCTTCACAGTAGGGCTGAGTCTTGTTTTCAGAAGAAGCAAGCCGGTGCCAAGTACCTTCATGTAGGCGTACTCCTTCATGGCCGAGAGGCGTGAGAGGTAAAGCCAGGACATGTTCTTCCTGTGTTTGTGGTAGTCTCTCTTGTTCTTCAGGTTCCTGAAGGAGGTCCTCCCCAGCCTGTGGAGCTTCAGCGCGTACTGCTCCCCCTCTGGACTGGCCACGATGTAGATATCTACAGGATGAACACCACACAATATACAAACCACTTACCTCTAGAACAGACACTCGATTCTACTCAGACTCAAATCCAACAACATTACCATTAAGCCTGAGTTGTTTCACTAAATTGGATCACTCCAATATATTGGTATCACTCCGCGGCGGAGGGATACATCAGAGGTGTAGATTTACTCCCATGTACACCCATGTCATAGCTGGGGTCCGCCCCTATATATAGACCCCATGGCCGCAACACACGTGCTCTCTCATTTTCTCGGCACGCGTCCATATGGTTTGAGGTACAAACTTCCTGAAGTTCACTGGTAAGTGTAATATCTTACGTGGAAGTATACTCACTGGCTGTTTGCAGCCTGGAGCAGCTGGCCACATGGCCAGTCCCTCCTCTTGAGCGTTCCACTCGCTGCGAGCAGATGATCTGGATCTTCCACGTGGGGGGGGGGGTCGTACTTGTGTTTCGTTAGCGTCACACTACAACTCTGTGTCTGGGACACCTTGGCAACTGCCCGAGACCAGGGAACTCTGTGGGCTTGGCCGCTGAACGGCACCAATGATCCATGTTAGGACTGCAGGAGGGTGTAATGAACACCATGCAGAGCGCAAGGGCGCTGGTTACAACCGCGGCATAGTTGTTCTGCTCTTGGTGTACTGGTATTGCGGTTGTGCCGAGCTCTCTTGCACAGTATGTCCTCTAATACCTGCAGTCTCACTTGGATGAGGGCTTGGCAGCCTTTACACTGAGTGGGTATTTGGCTGCTATATCTACCTGCCATGTGGACAGGCCAGTGGAGCGCCATTCCTTAGTCTCCAGGTTCGTCGCCTGCGTCCAGCTAGGACCCGCTCAATGACGAGCTGGGATCTGGATGTGGTCTTGGCAGCTTTGGCAAAGCCTCCGTAGGAACCGTTGGAGTCTGCCTCCCTGAAACATCTCTCTATGAAGGTGGCTTTCTTGGTAGCGATTACTTCCATGAAGAGGGTGGGTGAGTTTCATGCTCGTTCAGTAAGTTCTGAGTGCTACCAGATGGACCCCGGTGGGAGGAGTATATATCTCCATCCCAACTCTTCATTCCTCCCGAAGGTTCTGTCAGACAGGCATGTGAACATCCCTTTATCCTGTCTGCTTACGACCCCCCGGAGTGGGGGTCCCTCCAGCATGCTGTTCCCTGTGCGGGAACTGGCTGCCTTTGTGGAGCGGACACGGTCAGTGAGAACAACAGACCAGCTCTTTGTCTGCTATGGTGAGAGTCCTGGGGGCTGGGTTATCAAAGCAGAGGCTCTCTCACTGGATCGTGGACACGACTACAACAGCATACCGCCTGGCTGGCAGGCCAGTGCTGGGATCTGTGGTGGCACATTCAACACAACGTGTGGCTGCGTCCTGGGCCCTACTGAGAGGAGTGCCCTCGCTGATATCTCTGCTGCAGCCAGCTGGGCTTCCTCTTGCACCTTTGCTAGGTACTAATCGGGTAAATGTGGAACCTCCCTCTGCGTCGCCTCCCCTTCTGGGGACTGTGCCGGGACCCCCCTTCCACATTGATGGCCCCTGCGTCTCGGTCCCGCGCTGGGACTTCACCGCTGGCTGGCCAGGTCCCTCTAGCATCGACTAAATCTGGTACGGGTATACCAATATTTTGTGAGTAATCCAATATAGTGAAACATAACGAAGGTTACATATGTAACCACAGATCCATATAGCTCACATAACCGTGGTTACATATGTAACCTTCATTGTGTGTTTGTGTGTGAGGTATGTTACCCATGTGTGTGTTGGAGACAGGGTGGATGGTTAGTACTCACCCGAGTGTGCGTGTGTGTTTCTGGTCAGTTCTTACCTGACTCTTTCCCAACTCCCATCTGGTTCCCGACAGAAAGGAGTATTTCTCTAGAGCAGAACGTCTTCAAAGCCAGGTAGTCATAACCCCCATAGTTCAGACGGTAGCCATGTACCACTGGAAAAACACACACACAATTCATGTGGGGCCTGTAGATTCCTCCATAATGCATATACTGTGGTGACAGACTCAGGTTTTGAGGAATGGAAATGTGGCAAACTGATTTCAGGGTGAACCTATTTAAACGAAGCATTGTAAGTTTTCTTACTCTTAGTACGCTCGTAGGCCACTATTTTGTGCTTGACGAGCTCTCTGAGGATCTTGTTGCAGCCTCCGTGACGCAGGCTGGCGATGGAGGATATAAGGCTGACTGGAACTACCTCATGGTTTTTCATCCCCATCTCAACCTGCAGGGAGCAACAGTCACAGTTACAAACCAATACGACAAAACAACACCTTAATAAGTAACGATTGATGGCCATAGAACTGCTTGAGTGGGGCACGATGTACAGTACACACTATTACTGGCCACCACGGCCCGAGGGCATTATTAAAATATAAAAACGCTAACAGGACATTTACTTACCGCTGTGAGGACACGGAAGTCATCTCTGGACAGATACCTCAAAACTACAACATTTAATTTGCCCATATTACCACTGTAATTTGTTCTAACCCCTTGAATATTGTGTTAATTTGCTGAGATACTACGCATCCTGCTGTAAACGCATGTGCAACCCGGAAGTAAAGTATCTAAGACGTTACCTTCGTCTAATACTACGTCACGTCCTGCTAGTGGTTAAAGTTTTTATTTTATATATTGTACACAAACGACATAAAAACAAGGCGAACAGCTTTCAATATAATTTCATATTCATAGATTGCCATTCATGTTCGAATAAATGCAGTTACTCATCTGTAAATAAGTTGTGAGAATGTGTTGTATTGTTTCTTTTTCTCAGACAGGACAATCTGTTGACGCTACAGACGTCACTGTTTTTTTGCCACAGCATTCGTTGCTATCTACCGCCATCTAGTGCTCAAAGTTAGTAAGTGTCGCTAATCACCACGGGCACAAATCAAGTCTGTCTGTGGCACAAAGCACCACTGTTGGCTTTTTCAGTGTCTGAATAAATATGCATAAATATCAATATATCATGGTCCTGGGAACCCAGGGTGTGCACTGCAGGCTTTGAATCTCACAGCAGTCTAGCTAGCATAGGCTATATCGGTGAAGTTAGGGCAGTGTTGCTCAGTATACTTTTGATCGGCCCTAACTTCGGACTTAAAGGGTTGTTTTTCTATTTATTATGACCTCTCCATGGTGAATACGTACAGTGAAACACTCAATATTGAATTCAGCACATTGGGCTGTGAAACAGTTTTCGCTGGGCATTAACACACATTCCATTCTAAAATCACTTATTTGTGCTTTTGGACACTCTCTCTGCTGTTGGACACTCTCTCTCACACACACACACTCACTCACAAACACACACACACAAACATGACTGCCTCTGTTTAGATCCTACCTGCCCATGGAATGCTCAGAATCCCACGGCCATGGCAACAGAACACCCCGCCTGTAAATCTCTGTTTAACACCCTCACACACACACACACACACACACACACACACACACACACACACACACACACACACACACACACACACACACACACACACACACACACACACACACACACACACACACACACACACACACACACACACACACTGAGCACTCATCCCCAGGCTGTGTTGACTTAGTGGAATTCCTCTGCTGGTTTATTTAACATTCTGTGGTTCAGCAAGTGGCTGTCCAAAAGAAGCCAGATATGCACTGACTGTGTGTCTGTCTGTGTGTGTGTGTGTGTGTGAGAGAGTTTATGTTTGTTAACATCCCAGCCGTGAGAACCTTTAATTCCAGTTTGAGTCAGGCTATGCCTTTCGGTAGCCTACAGTATTTAGTTTGCCTTCCTCTAGCTGTTGGCTGAAGTGAGAATGTTTATGTAAGATCTACCTGATGTGGTGTTGACTAGGTGTGTGTGTCTGAGAGTGTGCACTACTTTGCATCATACATGCTTGTCTGTGTTTATGAGTGCTCAGCACGTGTCTCTGCCTTAGAGTGTCTGTGAGTCTGTGAGTTCCCGCGTGCTGGCTGTGTGACATATGTGATGGTAAGCAGCTTGTGTGTGTGTGTGTGTGTGTGTGTGTGTGTGTGTGTGTGTGTGTGTGTGTGTGCGTGCGTTTGTGTGTGATGGATAGCTTCCACAGGTAACTTATAGAGCTTAAAAAACATAATGGACTGATATTTTCCTCCAGCTGCAGTACCCTATTTGTATCCTAGATGGCGCCACAACACACTGTACAACACTACCATGGGACTTGAGTCTTTGTTTTGGCTCATTGTCATCTCTCAGGTGCTATTTAGCATTTAAACAATGTGGGCTGGTTTTCATCAATCTGGTGTTCAGAGAGGGGAGCCATAGACATGAAGGGCTGCTTGATTAGAGGGATAACAGAGAGACATCCTGGAGCATCAGGAGGCCAACATTATAGAATAGACTGCTCGTAGAAATATATAGTTCATAAAAAACAAGGTCCCTTCAGCACTATAAACTACATATCTGTCTGTAACATTCCGAACGCTTCACCATATGAAACACCCCTGGGTAGATTCTCATTTAGGAACCATGTCCGAGGCTATTTGTAAACAAGGAATTATTAGGAAGTCCCTCCCTCCTTCCCTCCCTCTGGACCCGGGCCAAGGCAGGCACATGACAGCACTCTGAGAGTTGAACTTCTAGATCTAATATTCTGATTTTGATTGGATAATCCTGTCATACTGTAATTTAATTCAACATGTTCAGGAGGAATCTCCACCATCTTGATATTCACTACAAATCTCCCCAAATCTATATTTTATGTGGTTGATTATGCGTGTGTGGTTGGTTGATGTGGTGTGGTGTGAGTAGATAATCAGGTTTGTGTGTGTGTTATGGTCCTTAGGGTCTTGTGGTCTGATAAAGCTGACTGAATGACAGATCGCTGGTCCTGTTATTAGTATTAGCCTATACACTGACTATACCAAACATTAGGAACACCTTCCTCATATTGAATTGGTGGCCATATTGCTTCTATTCTCCAAACAGATATTGATTTGTGGACAGAAATGGATGGTAAAAGTAATGGATTGCCTAGAGACTGCTTTTCTAAGTGCTCAAGGTGCTTTACCTTGTGAAGAGAGTACTTGTGTCATTCACTGCAGAAGTCTTCAGAATGGTGTGTGTCAATGGTTGTCTTCTAGCGGTTCTCTCTGGCTGTAGAATACAGTTGTGTTTGTGTGCATGCGTGTGTGCTTGTTTGTGTGTGGTAAGTTGGTGGTTGAAGATATCCCTCTAGTGGTGTGGGGGATGTGCTTTGGCAAAGTGGGTGGGGTTATATCCTTCCTGTTTGGCCCTGTCCGGGGTGTCCTCGGATGGGGCCACAGTGTCTCCTGACCCCTCCTGTCTCAGCCTCCAGTATTTATGCTGCAGTAGTTTATGTGTCGGGGGCTAGGGTCAGTTTGTTATATCTGGAGTACTTCTCCTGTCCTATTCGGTGTCCTGTGTGAATCTAAGTGTGCGTTCTCTAATTCTCTCCTTCTCTCTTTCTTTCTCTCTCTCGGAGGACCTGAGCCCTAGGACCATGTCCCAGGACTACCTGACATGAGGACTCCTTGCTGTCCCCAGTCCACCTGGCCATGCTCCTGCTCCAGTTTCAACTGACCTGAGCCCTAGGACCGTGCCCCAGGACTACCTGACATGAAGGCTCCTTGCTGTCCCCAGTCCACCTGACTGTGCTGCTGCTCCAGTTTCAACTGTTCTGCCTTATTATTATTCGACCATGCTGGTCATTTATGAACATTTGAACATCTTGGTCATGTTCTGTTATAATCTCTACCCGGCACAGCCAGAAGAGGACTGGCCACCCCACATAGCCCGGTTCCTCTCTAGGTTTCTTCCTAGGTTTTGGCCTTTCTAGGGAGTTTTTCCTAGCCACCGTGCTTTTACACCTGCATTGTTTGCTGTTTGGGGTTTTAGGCTGGGTTTCTGTACAGCACTTTGAGATATCAGCTGATGTACGAAGGGCTATATAAATAAATTTGATTTGATTTGATTTGATTTAGGGGGCTGGTAACTTGTGTTAATCCTTCTTTAACCTGTCTCCTCTTCATATACACTTGTTGAAGTGGATTTAACAAGTGACATCAATAAGGGATCATAGCTTTCACCTGGATTCACCTGGTCAGTCTGTCATGGAAAGAGCAGGTGTTCTTAATGTTTTGTACACTGTGTATTATGAAGGCCTACTAGTTCAGAGTCTGATGTGCTGTGTCTGACCAACTGTCTCACTATCTCTCTCAGATCAATCTTCTTGACCCTAACCAGTCAAGCTTCCAGACGGGTCACTCAACCGAGACTGCTCTTCTTTGTGTCACAGGGGGCTCACCGTACTGCCAAAGCTGACTCTCTCTCCTCTGTTCTCATCCTCCTAGATCTATCTATTGCCTTCGACACCATGAACTATCAGATCCTCCTCTCCACCCTCTCAGGGCTGGGCGTTTCAGGCTCTGCACCCTCTTGGATTGCACCCTACCTGGCAGGTCACTCCTACCAGGTGACGTGGAGAGGATCTGTATCTGCACCTCATACTCTCACTACTGGTGTTCCCCAGGGCTCAGTTCTAGGCCCTCTTCTCTTCTCTCTATACTCCAAGTCACTCAGCTCTGTCATATCCTCACATGGACTCTACTATCATTTCTATGCGGATGACACTCAACTACTTTCCTTCTTCCTCCCTTCTGACACCCAGGTGGCGACACACATCTCTGTGTGCCTGTCATATATCTCAGCTTGGATGTCGGCCCACCACCTCATCCTCGACAAGACGGTTCTGCTCTTCCACCTGGGGAAGGCCTGCCCGCTCAAAGACCTCTCCATCACGGCTGACAACTCCACGGAGTCCCCCTCCCAAAGTGTAAAGAACCTTGGTGTGAGCCGCGAGACCCTGGACAACACCCTGTCGTTCTCTGCCAACATCAAAGCAGTGAGCCGCTCCTGCAGATTCATGCTCTACAACATCCATAGAGTACGACCCTACCTCACACAGGAAGTGGCGCAGGTCCTAATCCAGGAACTTGTCCTCTCCCGTCTTGACCACTGCAACTCGCTGTTGGCTGGGCTCCCCACGTGTGCCATCAAACCCCTGCAAATTGTCCAGAACGCTGCAACCCGCCTGGTTTTCAACCTTCCCAAATTCTCCAATGTCAACCCACTCCTCCGCACATGCCACAATCTCACATCCACTACAAGACCATGGTACTATGGAGCAGCAAGAATAACTGCCCCCCCCCCCCTCATGTAGTTCTGTCTTTGAGCTGTTATTGTCTGTTAAAGTGCTGTATGATGTCATCAAAGCAGTGAGCCGCTCCTGCAGGTTCATGTTTTGTGTGGACTCCAGGAAGAGTAGCTGCTGCTTTTGCAACAGCTAATGGGGATCCTAATAAAATAACAAAATACCTTCAAGCTATGCTCAAACCCTGCACCCCGGCCCGAGCACTCCGTCCTGCCACCTCTGGTCTTTTGGCCCTCCCACCCCTACAGGAGGGCAGCTCCCACGCATCCCAGTCCAAGCTTTTTTGATTTGATTTATTAACATCCCCATTAGTCGACGCCAACGACAACAGCTAGTCTTACTGGGGTCCAACATATAACCAAAAATATATTACAAACAAAATACTTTACATACATTTTAAAAACATGAACATGTAGTGTGTGTGTGCATCTATCAGTTCCACAGACATGTCAGTACATACACACAACAAGTAGGTCACATAGGAAGAGGCGTTGTGCCGTGAGGTGTTGCTTTATTTGTTTTTTGAAACCAGGTTTGTGGTTCACTTGTGCTTTATAAGATGGAAGGGAGTTTCATGCGCTCATGGCTCTGTATAACAATGTATGTTTCCTTGAATTTGTTCTGGACCTGTGGACTGTGAAAATATCCCTGGTAGCATGTCTGGTGGGGTAAGTGTGTGTGTCAGTGCTGTGTGTAAGTTGACTATGCAAACAATTTGGAATTTCCAACACATTGTTTCTTATAAAAACAAGAAGTGATGCAGTCAGTCTCTCTTCAGCTCTTAGCCAAGAGAGACTGGCAGGCATAGTATTAATATTAGCCCTCTGTATACAATGAAAAGCAAGACGAGCTGCTCTGTGCTGTGCCAGCTGCTACTCTTCTCTGTCCTGGCACTCCAATGGTGGAACCAGCTTCCCTCTGAATCTAGGACAGCAGAGTCCCGGCCCATCTTCCTGAAAACATCTGAAACCCTACCTCTTCAAAGACTTTAAAATAACACTCCCCTTACCAGACTTTGCTGGTAGCTACTTTATTGAGGAAAAAGTGTATTTACAATAACTGTGATCTATCTTAAGATGAAGGGACTAATTGTATGTTGCTGTGGATAAGAGTGTCTGCTAAATGACTAAACTGTACAGTCAGGTAGCTTAGGGTTGCCTAAGTTTCTGTTCTGTCTCTCAGAAGCGAGTCAACCAAAGAGAATATACGAAAAGTCCAGAAACTGCTTCTACGATACAAATATACAATCACGCTTGTAGGTGATGTCATGTCGACGTTGTCTAGCTAAGCTTATGCTCAGCAACATGTCATCGCCCTAATGGTTGTTGTGTCATGCAGAACTTACACAATATTAAGTTGTTTTGGACAAAAATATAAAAGCTTTGACTCAAATCTAGGTCGTGCCTTTTAGATTTTGAGAAAATGAACAACTAAGGAATCAATTTTCAACTCTCCCATTGACTTCCCAAACCCCTACCTGGTCTGTCGAGTCTACTGCACACATATTGACCACTTGGAAGCCTGTGAGTCTACTGTGAAGCCAACAGCAGGAAGTGAGGAGTTTGATGTTAAACACCCAATGACAGACAGGGATAAAGCCCAGAGCGGCCTTGAATCTATCCAGTCACAGACAGGCAGAGCTGGGAGCGGACAGAGAGAGTCCGTCTGTGTGTTGAATTATCCAGAACGCTGTGGAACGTTCTTTCCCACAGTCAGACACACACACACACACACACACACACACACACACACACACACACACACACACACACACACACACACACACACACACACACACACACACACACACACACACACACACACACACACACACACACACACACACACACACACACACACAGCAAGCACTGTTTCCCTAGGCCAGATGTGTGAGAGGGAATTCGCCACGCTCTGAACAGCTCTCTCCCCCGTCTTTTCCTCTCTCTCTTGCTCTCTCTTTCTCTCTCACTTCTCCCCAATCTCTCTCCTCCGTCTCTCCCTCTTATTATCTTTGCTAAGTACTGCACACTTTAAACACCCCCCTCTTCCCCAAAACATGTGTATATATTGGACTATAAATTGTGACTTTCTGTATTGTACAGTGCATTCAGAAAGTATTCAGACCCCTTTACTTTTTCCACATTTTGTTACGTTACAGCCTTATTCAAAAATGTATTTTTAAAAATCCTCACCAGTCTACCCACATTACCCCATAATGACGAAGCAAAAACGGGTTTTTAGAAATGTTTGCAAAACCCCCCGGAAATATCACATTTACATAAGTATTCAGACCCTTTACTCAGTACATTGTTGAAGCATCTTTGGCAGTGATTACAGCCTCAAGTCTTCTTGGGTATGATGCTACAAGCTTGGTATATCTGTACTTGGGGAGTTTCTCCCATTCTTCTCTGCATGGTCTAATAATAACAAGGCAGAACAGTTGAATCTGGAGCAGCAGCACAGTCAGGTGGACCGGGGACAGCAAGGAGTCATCATGTCAGGTAGTCCTGGGGCACGGTCCTAGGGCTCAGGTCCTCCGAGAGAGAGAAAGAAAGAGAGAATTAGAGAGAGCATATGTGGGGTGGCCCGTCCTCTTCTGGCTGTGCCGGGTGGAGATTTTAACAGAACATGGCCAAGATGTTCAAATGTTCATAAATGACCAGCATGGTCGAATAATAGTAAGGCAGAACAGTTGAAACTGGAGCAGCAGCATGGCCAGGTGGACTGGGGACAGCAAGGAGTCATCATGTCAGGTAGTCCTGGGGCATGGTCCTAGGGCTCAGGTCAGTTGAAACTGGAGCAGCAGCATGGCCAGGTGGACTGGGGACAGCAAGGAGTCATCATGTCAGGTAGTCCTGGGGCATGGTCCAGGGGCTCAGGTCCTCCGAGAGAGAGAAAGAAAGAAGGAGAGAACATTTACATTTACATTTAAGTCATTTAGCAGACGATCTTATCCAGAGCGACTTACAAATTGGTGCATTCACCTTATGACATCCAGTGGAACAGTCACTTTACAATAGTGCATCAAAATCTTAAAAGGGGGGTGAGAAGGATTACTTATCCTATCCTAGGTATTCCTTAAAGAGGTGGGGTTTCAGGTGTCTCCGGAAGGTGGTGATTGACTCCGCTGTCCTGGCGTCGTGAGGAAGTTTGTTCCACCATTGGGGGGCCAGAGCAGCGAACAGTTTTGACTGGGCTGAGCGGGAACTGTACTTCCTCAGTGGTAGGGAGGCGAGCATTAGAGAATGCACACTTAGATTCACACAGGACACCGAATAGGACAGGAGAAGTACTCCAGATATAACAAACTGACCCTAGCCCCCCGACACAAACTACTGCAGCATAAATACTGGAGGCTGAGACAGGAGGGGACAGTAGACACTGTGGCCCCATCCGAGGACACCCCCGCACAGGGCCAAACAGGAAGGATATAACCCCACCCACTTTGCCAAAGCACAGCCCCCACACCACTAGAGGGATATCTTCAACCACCAACTTACCATCCTGAGACAAGGCTGAGTATAGCCCACAAAGATCTCCGCCACGGCACAGCCCAAGTGGGGGGGGGGGCGCCAACCCAGACAGGATGACCACAACAGTGAATCAACCCACTCAGGTGATGCACCCCCTGCAGTGACGGCATGAGAGAGCCCCAGTAAGCCAGTGACTCAGCCCCTGTAATAGGGTTAGAGGCAGAGAATCCCAGTGGAAAGAGGGGAACCGGCCAGGCAGAGACAGCAAAGGCGGTTCGTTGCTCCAGAGCCTTTCCGTTCACCTTCCCACTCCTGGGCCAGACTACACTCAATCATATGACCCACTGAAGAGATGAGTCTTCAGTAAAGACTTAAAGGTTGAGACCGAGTTTGCTTCTCTGACATGGGTAGGCAGACCGTTCCATAAAAATGGAGCTTTATAGGAGAAAGCCCTGCATCCAGCTGTTTGCTTAGAAATTCTAGGGACAATTAGGAGGCCTGCGTCTTGTGACCGTAGCGTACGTGTAGGTATGTACGGCAGGACCAAATCAGAGAGATAGGTAGGAGCAAGCCCATGTAATGCTTTGTAGGTTAGCAGTAAAACCTTAAAATCAGCCCTTGCTTTGACAGGAAGCCAGTGTAGAGAGGCTAGCACTGGAGTAATATGATCAAATTTTTTGGTTCTAGTCAGGATTCTAGCAGCCGTATTTAGCACTAACTGAAGTTTATTTAGTGCTTTATCCGGGTAGCCGGAAAGTAGAGCATTGCAGTAGTCTAACCTAGAAGTGACAAAAGCATGGATTAATTTTTCTGCATCAGTTTTGGACAGAAATTTTCTGATTTTTGCAATATTACGTAGATGGAAAAAAGCTGTCCTCGAAATGGTCTTGATATGTTCTTCAAAAAGAGAGATCAGGGTCCAGAGTAACGCCGAGGTCCTTCACAGTTTTATTTGAGACGACTGTACAACCATTAAGATTAATTGTCAGATTCAACAGAAGATCTCTTTGTTTCTTGGGACCTAGAACAAGCATCTCTGTTTTGTCCGAGTTTAATAGTAGAACGTTTGCAGCCATCCACTTCCTTATGTCTGAAACACATGCTTCTAGCGAGGGCAATTTTGGGGCTTCACCATGTTTCATTGAAATGTACAGCTGTGTGTCATCCGCATAGCAGTGAAAGTTAACATTATGTTTTCGAATAACATCCCCAAGAGGTAAAATGTATAGTGAAAACAATAGTGGTCCTAAAACGGAACCTTGAGGAACACCGAAATTTACAGTTGATTTGTCAGAGGACAAACCATTCACAGAGACAAACTGATATCTTTCCGACAGATAAGATCTGAACCAGGCCAGAACATGTCCGTGTAGACCAATTTTGGTTTCCAATCTCTCCAAAAGAATGTGGTGATCGATGGTATCAAAAGCAGCACTAAGGTCTAGGAGCACGAGGACAGATGCAGAGCCTCGGTCCGATGCCATTAAAATGTAATTTATCACCTTCACAAGTGCCGTCTCAGTGCTATGATGGGGTCTAAAAACAGACTGAAGAATTTCGTATACATTGTTTGTCTTCAGGAAAGCAGTGAGTTGCTGCGCAACAGCCTTCTCTAAAATTTTTGAGAGGAATGGAAGATTCGATATAGGCCGATAGTTTTTTATATTTTCTGGGTCAAGGTTTGGCTTTTTCAAGAGAGGCTTTATTACTGCCACTTTTAGTGAGTTTGGTACACATCCAGTGGATAGAGAGCCATTTATTATGTTCAACATAGGAGGGCCAAGCACAGGAAGCAGCTCTTTCAGTAGTTTAGTTGGAATAGGGTCCAGTATGCAGCTTGAAGGTTTAGAGGCCATTATTATTTTCATCATTGTGTCAAGAGATATAGTACTAAAACACTTGAGCGTCTCTCTTGATCCTAGGTCCTGGCAGAGTTGTGCAGACTCAGGACAACTGAGGTTTGGAGGAATACGCAGGTTTAAAGAGGAGTCCGTAATTTGCTTTCTAATAATCATAATCTTTTCCTCAAAGAAGTTCATGAATTTATCACTGCTAAAGTGAAAGTCATCCTCTCTTGGGGAATGCTGCTTTTTAGTTAGCTTTGCGACAGTATCAAAAAGGAATTTTGGATTGTTCTTATTTTCCTCAATTAAGTTAGAAAAATAGGATGATCGAGCAGCAGTAAGGGCTCTTTGGTACTGCACGGTACCATCTTTCCAAGCTAGTCGGAAGACTTCCAGTTTGGTGTGGCGCCATTTCCGTTCCAATTTTCTGGAAGCTTGCTTCAGAGCTCGGGTATTTTCTGTGTACCAGGGAGCTAGTTTCTTATGAGAAATGTTTTTAGTTTTTAGGGGTGCAACTGCATCTAGGGTATTGCGCAAGATTAAATTGAGATCCTCAGTTAGGTGGTTAACTGATTTTTGTCCTCTGGCGTACTTGGGTAGGCAGAGGGAGTCTGGAAGGGCATCAAGGAATCTTTGTGTTGTCTGTGAATTTATAGCACGACCTTTGATGGTCCTTGGTTGGGGTCTGAGCAGATTATTTGTTGCAATTGCAAACGTAATAAAATGGTGGTCCGATAGTCCAGGATTACGAGGAAAAACATTAAGATCCACAACATTTATTCCATGGGACAAAACTAGGTCCAGCGTATGACTGTGACAGTGAGTGGGTCCAGAGACATGTTGGACAAAACCCACTGAGTCGATGATGGCTCCGAAAGGCTTTTGGAGTGGGTCTGTGGACTTTTCCATGTGAATATTAAAGTCACCAAAGATTAGAATATTATCTGCTATGACTATAAGGTCCGATAGGAATTCAGGGAACTCAGTGAGAAACGCTGTATATGGCCCAGGAGGCCTGTAAACAGTAGCTATAAAAAGTGATTGAGTAGGCTGCATAGATTCCATGACTAGAAGCTCAAAAGACGAAAACGTCATTTTTTTTTTTGTAAATTGAAATTTGCTATCGTAAATGTTAGCAACACCTCCGCCTTTGTGGGATGCACGAGGGATATGGTCACTAGTGTAGCCAGGAGGTGAGGCCTCATTTAAAACAGTAAATTCATCAGGCTTAAACCATGTTTCAGTCAGGCCAATCACATCAAGATTATGATCAGTGATTAGTTCATTGACTATAATTGCCTTTGAAGTAAGGGATCTAACATTAAGTAGCCCTATTTTGAGATGTGAGGTATCATGATCTCTTTCAGTAATGACTGATGATGCTGCCACCACCATGCTTCACCGTAGGGTTGGTGCCAGGTTTCCTCCAGGTTTCCTGGCAACATCCCTAAGAGCTTTAGTGGCATGGGAAACATATGTTAACATTGCCAAAGCAAGTGAAATAGATAATAAACAAAAGTGAAATAAACAAAAAAAAGTACAATAAACGTTACACTTACAAAAGTTCCAAAATAATAAAGAAGTTTCAAATGTCATATAATGAATACATACAGTGTTGCAATGATGTGCAAATAACTAAAGTTCAAAAGGAACAATACATAAACACAAATCTAGGTTGTATTTACAATGGTGGTTGTTCTTCACTAGTTGCCCCTTTCTTGATGCATGTAGGTTACTACCTCTCTCTCTCTCTCTCTCTCTCTCTCTCTCTCTCTCTCTGGTAGAATATGTTACTCTCTCTCTCTCTCTCTCTCTCTCTCTCTCTCTCTCTCTCTCTGGTAGAATAGGTTACTACCTCTCTCTCTCTGGTAGAATAGGTTACTGCCTCTCTCTCTGGTGGAATAGGTTACTGCCTCTCTCTCTCTCTGGTAGAATAGGTTACTACCTCTCTCTCTGTCTCTCTCTCTGGTAGAATAGGTTACTACCTCTCTCTCTCTCTCTCTCTCTTTCTCTGGTAGAATAGGTTACTGCCTCTCTCTCTCTCTCTCTCTCTTTCTCTGGTAGAATATGTTACTCTCTCTCTCTCTGGTAGAATAGGTTACTGCCTCTCTCTTTCTCTTTCTCTGGTAGAATAGGTTACTGCCTCTCTCTTTCTCTCTCTCTGGTATAATAGGTTACTGCCTCTCTCTCTCTCTCTTTCTCTGGTAGAATAGGTTACTGCCTCTCTCTTTCTCTCTCTCTGGTAGAATAGGTTACTGCCTCTCTCTCTCTTTCTCTCTGGTAGAATATGTTACTACACCTCTCTCTCTCTGGTAGAATATGTTACTACCTCTCTCTCTCTCTCTCTCTGGTAGAATATGTTACTCTCTCCCTCTCTCTCTCTCTCTCTCTCTGGTAGAATAGGTTACTACCTCTCTCTCTCTGGTAGAATAGGTTACTGCCTCTCTCTCTCTGGTGGAATAGGTTACTACCTCTCTCTCTCTCTCTCTCTTTCTCTGGTAGAATATGTTACTCTCTCTCTCTCTGGTAGAATAGGTTACTGCCTCTCTCTCTCTCTTTCTCTGGTAGAATAGGTTACTGCCTCTCTCTTTCTCTCTCTCTGGTAGAATAGGTTACTGCCTCTCTCTCTCTCTCTGGTAGAATATGTTACTACCTCTCTCTGTCTCTCTCTCTGGTAGAATATGTTACTACCTCTCTCTGTCTCTCTCTCTGGTAGAATAGGTTACTACCGCTCTCTCTCTCTCTGGTAGAATAGGTTACTTACTACCTCTCTCTCTCTGGTAGAATAGGTTACTACCGCTCTCTCTCACTCTCTCTCTGGTAGAATATGTTACTGTCTCTCTCTCTCTCTCTTTAGTGGAGCTAGAGCAGAGCGGGTCTAATCTGACTGGAGCTGGAGCAGAGCCGGTCTAATCTGACTGGAGCTGGAGCAGAGCAGGTCTAATCTGACTGGAGCTGGAGCAGAGCGGGTCTAATCTGACTGGAGCTGGAGCAGAGCGGGTCTAATCTGACTGGAGCAGAGCGGGTCTAATCTGACTGGAGCTGGAGCAGAGCGGGTCCAATCTGACTGGAGCAGAGCGGGTCCAATCTGACTGGAGCTGGAGCAGAGCGGGTCCAATCTGACTGGAGCTGGAGCAGAGCGGGTCCAATCTGACTGGAGCTGGAGCAGAGCGGGTCCAATCTGACTGGAGCAGAGCGGGTCTAATCTGACTGGAGCAGAGCGGGTCTAATCTGACTGGAGCAGAGCCGGTCCAATCTGACTGGAGCTGGAGCAGAGCCGGTCCAATCTGACTGGAGCTGGAGCAGAGCCGGTCCAATCTGACTGGAGCAGAGCGGGTCTAATCTGACTGGAGCAGAGCCGGTCCAATCTGACTGGAGCTGGAGCAGAGCGGGTGCCATCTGACTGGAGCTGGAGCAGAGCGGGTGCCATCTGACTGGAGCAGAGCGGGTCTAATCTGACTGGAGCTGGAGCAGAGCGGGTCTAATCTGACTGGAGCTGGAGCAGAGCGGGTCTAATCTGACTGGAGCTGGAGCAGAGCGGGTCTAATCTGACTGGAGCTGGAGCAGAGCGGGTCCAATCTGACTGGAGCTGGAGCAGAGCGGGTCTAATCTGACTGGAGCTGGAGCAGAGCGGGTCTAATCTGACTGGAGCTGGAGCAGAGCGGGTCTAATCTGACTGGAGCTGGAGCAGAGCGGGTCCAATCTGACTGGAGCTGGAGCAGAGCAGGTCTAATCTGACTGGAGCTGGAGCAGAGCGGGTCTAATCTGACTGGAGCTGGAGCAGAGCGGGTCTAATCTGACTGGAGCAGAACGGGTCTAATCTGACTGGAGCAGAGCGGGTCTAATCTGACTGGAGCTGGAGCAGAGCGGGTCTAATCTGACTGGAGCTGGAGACGAGCGGGTCTAATCTGACTGGAGCAGAGCGGGTCTAATCTGACTGGAGCAGAGCGGGTCCAATCTGACTGGAGCTGGAGCAGAGCGGGTCCAATCTGACTGGAGCAGACCGGGTCCAATCTGACTGGAGCTGGAGCAGAGCGGGTCCAATCTGACTGGAGCTGGAGCAGAGCGGGTCCAATCTGACTGGAGCAGAGCGGGTCTAATCTGACTGGAGCAGAGCCGGTCCAATCTGACTGGAGCTGGAGCAGAGCCGGTCCAATCTGACTGGAGCTGGAGCAGAGCGGGTCCAATCTGACTGGAGCAGAGCGGGTCTAATCTGACTGGAGCAGAGCGGGTCTAATCTGACTGGAGCAGAGCCGGTCCAATCTGACTGGAGCTGGAGCAGAGCCGGTCCAATCTGACTGGAGCTGGAGCAGAGCGGGTCCATAAAAAACAACTCTGTATCTCTGCCCAGCCTGGCAAGAGTGGCCAAAAGGGTGTTTAGCCTCCCCAGTGGCTCTGCAGGTGTGGAGAGGATATTCTCTGCTGCTGGCCTGCTCTCCAGACTCCATCGCATGAGCCTGAAGCCACAGACTGGCTAAAATCCTGTTTTAAAGATGAATTCTAGAAATGAATTCAAAGGCACTATTAAGTATTTTTTTTCATTTAATTTGTATTTAATTCTAAGTAAGTCACAGCCTATATGCACAATGTATAGACTATAATGATTTAATACCACAAAATGTTGTTTAAATGCTGAATACTTTATATCTCTACCAGCCTATTGTGTCGCACTCGCAAATGCTTCACAATGTATTTATTTTGTAGGCTAGAGCCTTGAAATAATTGAGATAATATCGCCTAAATAATGAACTGTTCCATCATAGGCTCCCTGTCTGGCTCCTGACCTATTTAGAGTGATATGCTGTTTAATATGACATGTAGCCTATTTGAAATTATGTGCGCTTCTTACGTTCAGTTTTTCATGTTTATTCAAATACTTTTCATTCAAATCCATATGCTTTGGTTTCAATACTTCAAACCAAATGGTAGTTCCAGGTAGTCAGAGAAATAAGATGGGTGTTGGTTAAATTGTGATTTTAATGAATGGAGCGAATTTGGAGCGGCAGTTTTTTTTCCTGAAAGAGCAGAGTGGTTTTTAGCAGATACAGAGTCTTTTAATGTCAAATCACAGGGAAGACATAGATCCTCTTCAGATGTATACATCTGGCAAAATAGACAACCCGCAGAGAGGGCGACAAAAGAATAATAAAGTTCCTCTGAATATGACAGAAGAGTCCCCTTCTTGCAGCAGAGGACAGTAGCTGGGTTAGAGTCCCCTTCTAGCAGCCGAGGATAATAGCTGGGTGAGCGGCGACAGACTGCTGGTCTCTCTGGGTAGGCGCGGGTCGTAGAGGACAGAGGTACCTGATCACATGTAGCATCAGAAGAACAGGTAGATTCCGACAGGACGGGACAAGGGTGAAGCAAACAAGAAGATAGTTTGGTTCTGGCATGAGAAACTCAAACGAGAATCTGACAAAGACAGAAGCAGGAACAGAGAGAGAAATAGAGACCTAATCAGAGGGAAAAAGGGAACAGGTGGGAAAAGGGTGAACGAGATAGTTAGAGAAGATGAGGGACAGCTGGGGGAAGGAAAGGAAGAGAAGGTAACCTAATACGACCAGCAGAGGGAGACTGGGTGAAGAGAAAGAACAGGAACAAGACATAATATGACAATACATGACAGTACCCCCCCACTCACCGAGCGCCTCCTGGCGCACTTGAGGAGGAAACCTGGCGGCAACGGAGGAAATCATCGATCAGCGAACGGTCCAGCACGTCCCGAGAGGGAACCCAACTCCTTTCCTCAGGACCGTACCCCTCCCAATCCACTAAGTACTGATGACCAAGGCCCCGAGAACGCATGTCCAAAATCATACGGACCCTGTAGATAGGTGCGTCCTCGACAAGGATGGGGGGGACGAGCGGGGGCGCGAAGAACGTGCTTAACACAGGAGACATGGAAGACCGGGTGGACACGACGAAGATATCGCGGGAGAAGAAGTCGCACTGCGACAGGATTAATGATCTGAGAAATATGGAACGGACCAATGAAACGCGGGGTCAACTTGCGAGAAGCTGTCTTAAGGGGAAGGTTTTGAGTGGAGAGCCATACTCTCTGACCGCGACAATATCTAGGACTCTTAGTTCTTAGTTCTACGCTTATTAGCGGCTCTCACAGTCTGCGCCCTATAACGGCAAAGTGCAGACCTGACCCTCTTCCAGGTGCGCTCACAACGTTGGACAAAAGCCTGAGCGGAGGGGACGCTGGACTCGGCGAGCTGAGACGAGAACAGCGGAGGCTGGTACCCGAGGCTACTCTGAAAAGGAGATAGCCCGGTCGCAGATGAAGGAAGCGAGTTGTGGGCGTATTCTGCCCAGGGGAGCTGTTCTGCCCAAGACGCAGGGTTATGAAAAGAAAGACTGCGTAAGATGCGACCAATAGTCTGATTGGCCCGTTCTGCTTGACCGTTAGACTGGGGGTGAAAACCGGAAGAGAGACTGACGGAAGCCCCAATCAAACGGCAAAACTCCCTCCAAAATTGAGACGTGAATTGCGGACCTCTGTCCAAAACGACGTCTGACGGAAGGCCATGAATTCTGAAAACATTCTCGATGATGATTTGTGCCGTTTCTTTAGCAGAAGGAAGCTTAGCGAGGAGAATAAAATGAGCCGCCTTAGAGAACCTATCGACAACCGTAAGAATAACAGTCTTCCCCGCTGATGAAGGCAGTCCGGTGATAAAATCTAAGGCGATGTGAGACCACGGTCTGCGCGCCGAACAAGCAGCCACGAAACGATGCGTGTCACGATCCCGAGTGGGCCACCAAAAACGCTGGCGAATGGAAGCAAGCGTACCCCGAACGCCGGGGTGGCCGGCTAACTTGGCAGAGTGAGCCCACTGAAGAACGGCCGGACGAGTAGGAACGGGAACGAAAAGAAGGTTCCTAGGACAAGCGCGCGGTGACGGAGTGTGAGTGAGTGCTTGCTTTACCTGCCTCTCAATTCCCCAGACGGTCAACCCGACAACACGCCCCTCAGGGAGAATCCCCTCGGGGTCGGTGGAGACTACTGACGAACTGAAGATACGAGATAAAGCATCAGGCTTGGTGTTCTTAGAGCCCGGACGATAAGAAATAACGAACTCGAAACGAGCGAAAAACAGCGCCCAACGAGCCGGACACGCATTAAGTCGTTTGGCAGAATGGATGTATTCAAGGTTCCTATGGTCAGTCCAAACAACAAAAGGAACGGTCGCCCCCTCCAACCACTGTCGCCATTCGCCTAGGGCTAATCGGATGGCGAGCAGTTCGTGGTTTCCCACATCATAGTTACGTTCCGACGGCGAAAGGCGATGAGAAAAATACGCGCAAGGATGGACCTTGTCGTCAGAGAGGGAGCGCTGAGAGAGAATGGCTCCCACGCCCACCTCTGACGCGTCAACCTCGACAACGAACTGTCTAGAGACGTCAGGTGTAACAAGGATAGGTGCGGATGTAAAACGATTCTTGAGAAGATCAAAAGCTCCCTGGGCGGAAACGGACCACTTAAAGCACGTCTTGACAGAAGTAAGTGCTGTGAGAGGAGCTGCCACCTGACCGAAATTATGGATGAAACGACGATAGAAATTCGCGAAGCCAAGAAAGCGCTGCAGCTCGACACGTGACTTAGGAACGGGCCAATCAATGACAGCTTGAACCTTAGCGGGATCCATCTTAATGCCTTCAGCGGAAATAACGGAACCAAGAAAAGTGACGGAGGAGGCATGAAAAGTGCACTTCTCAGCCTTCACATAAAGACAATTCTCTAAAAGGCGCTGGAGGACACGTCGAACGTGCTGAACATGAATCTGGAGTGACGGTGAAAAAATAAGGATATCGTCAAGGTAAACGAAAACAAAGATGTTCAGCATGTCTCTCAGGACGTCATTGACTAATGCCTGAAAGACAGCTGGAGCGTTAGCGAGGCCGAAAGGAAGAACCCGGTATTCAAAGTGCCCTAACGGAGTGTTAAACGCCGTTTTCCACTCGTCCCCCTCCCTGATGCGCACGAGATGGTAAGCGTTACGAAGGTCCAACTTAGTGAAAAACCTGGCTCCCTGCAGGATCTCGAAGGCTGAAAACATAAGAGGGAGCGGATAACGATTCTTAACTGTTATGTCATTCAGCCCTCGATAATCCACGCAGGGGCGCAGGGTCCCGTCCTTTTTCTTAACAAAAAAAAACCCCGCTCCGGCGGGAGGGGAGGAGGGGACTACGGTACCGGCGTCGAGAGCTAAAGACAAATAATCTTCGAGAGCCTTACGTTCGGGAGCCAACAGAGAGTATAGTCTACCCTGGGGGGGAGTGGTTCCCGGAAGGAGATCAATACTACAATCATACGACCGG
Source organism: Oncorhynchus keta (assembly GCF_023373465.1). NCBI lineage: Eukaryota > Metazoa > Chordata > Actinopteri > Salmoniformes > Salmonidae > Oncorhynchus > Oncorhynchus keta. The sequence goes on from NC_068445.1 coordinate 22,377,787, forward strand.
TGCGGAGGAAGAGAGGTGGCCCTGGACCGACTGAACACCGTGCGCAGATCGTGATATTCCTCCGGCACCCCTGTCAAATCACCAGGCTCCTCCTGTGAAGAAGAGACAGAGTAAACAGGAGGGATAGCAGACATTAAACATTTCACATGACAAGAGACGTTCCAGGAGAGGATAGAATTACTAGACCAATCAATAGAAGGATTATGACAGACTAGCCAGGGATGGCCCAAAACAACAGGTGTAAAAGGTGAACGAAAAATTAGAAAAGAAATGGTCTCGCTATGATTACCAGAGACAGTGAGGGTTAAAGGTAGCGTTTCACGCTGAATCCTGGGGAGAGAACTACCATCCAAAGCGAACAAGGCCGTGGGCTCCCTTAACTGTCTGAGAGGAATGTCATGTTCCCGAGCCCAGGTCTCGTCCATAAAACAGCCCTCCGCCCCAGAGTCTATCAAGGCACTGCAGGAAGCAGACGAACCGGTCCAGCGTAGATGGGCCGACAAGGTAGTGCAGGATCTTGAAGGAGAGACCAGAGTAGTAGCGCTCACCAGTAGCCCTCCGCTTACTGATGAGCTCTGGCTTTTACTGGACATGAAGTGGCAAAATTACCAGCGGAACCGCAATAGAGACAGAGGCGGTTGGTGATTCTCCGTTCCCTCTCCTTAGCCGAGATGCGGATACCCCCCAGCTGCAGCTCCCCCAGCTGCATAGGCTCAGCACCCGAGCCGGCGGAGGAAGATGGTAGTGATGCGGAGAGGGGGGCAACGGAAAACGCAAGCTCCTTTCCACGAGCTCGGCGACGAAGATCTACCCGTCGCTCTATGCGAATAGCGAGTTCAATCAAGGAATCCACGCTGGAAGGAACCTCCCGGGAGAGAATCTCATCCTTTACCTCTGCGCGGAGACCCTCCAGAAAACAAGCGAGCAAAGCCGGCTCGTTCCAATCACTGGAGGCGGCAAGAGTGCGAAACTCAATAGAGTAATCTGTTATGGACCGATTACCTTGACATAGGGAAGACAGGACCCTGGAAGCTTCCTCCCCAAAAACAGAACGATCAAAAACCCGTATCATCTCCTCCTTAAAGTCCTGATACTGGTTAGTACACTCAGCCCTCGCCTCCCAGATTGCCGTGCCCCACTCACGAGCCCGTCCAGTAAGGAGAGATATGACGTAGGCGATACGAGCTGTGCTCCTGGAGTACGTGTTGGGCTGGAGAGAAAACACAATATCACACTGGGTGAGGAACGAGCGGCATTCAGTGGGCTCCCCAGAGTAACACGGCGGGTTATTGATTCTGGGCTCCGGAGATTCGGAAGCCCTGGAAGTGGCCGGTGGATCGAGGCGGAGATGGTGAATCTGTTTAGTGAGGTCGGAGACTTGGGTGGCCAGGGACTCAACGGCATGTCGAGCAACAGACAATTCCTGCTCGTGTCTGCCTAGCATCGCTCCCTGGATCTCGACGGCCGAGTGGAGAGGATCCGAAGTCGCTGGGTCCATTCTTGGTCAGATTCTTCTGTTATGCACGTGAGTGAGGACCCAAAAACGGTTTAACAGATACAGAGTCTTTTAATGTCAAATCACAGGGAAGACATAGATCCTCTTCAGATTTATAAAAATGGCAAAATAGACAACCCGCAGAGAGGGCGACAAAAGAATAATAAAGTCCCTCTGAATATGACAGAAGAGTCCCCTTCTTGCAGCAGAGGACAGTAGCTGGGTTAGAGTCCCCTTCTAGCAGCCGAGGATAATATCTGGGTGAGCGGCGACAGACTGCTGGTCTCTCTGGGTAGGCGCGGGTCGTAGAGGACAGAGGTACCTGATCACATGTAGCATCAGAAGAACAGGTAGATTCCGACAGGACGGGACAAGGGTGAAGCAAACAAGACGATAGTTTGGTTCTGGCATGAGAAACTCAAACGAGAATCTGACAAAGACAGAAGCAGGAACAGAGAGAGAAATAGAGACCTAATCAGAGGGAAAAAGGGAACAGGTGGGAAAAGGGTGAACGAGGTAGTTAGAGAAGATGAGGGACAGCTGGGGGAAGGAAAGGAAGAGAAGGTAACCTAATACGACCAGCAGAGGGAGACTGAGTGAAGAGAAAGAACAGGAACAAGACATAATATAACAATACATGACACCATGAGCGATGAGCAGCATTTCCAACCGTTCAACTCCGCTCACATGCTCTGGTGTGTGTGCGTGCATGTGTGTGCCGAGTGTGTGTGTGTGCGTGTGTGTGTATGTATGTAATTTCTAAGTATCTACCAAGCGGTGGCAGACAGGACATAATTCCCAATGATTCCATTAGTGAGTGTGACAGGCGAGGAGAGCGGGTTCTGAGCGATGGCACACACACATACAGTGAGTGACGTCGGTAATGGCGTGAGCGTGAAATTAAATGCCTGTCCTCCATTTGTCGTTGAAGACGGGACTTAACAACTGATTGGATGAAGTCAGAAAGACATGGAGGTAATCAGTTAGTCTGAATGAGACCAACAGTTTGTATCCTGTAGCATGGAAGTGTTGTTCTAGTTTAAAAGGTTACACTTTGTCTAAGTGATGTGTGTGTCATGATGTTAAATGTGTGTAATCATTTTATCTGAATGATCAGAGCACACACACACACACACACACACACACACACACACACACACACACACACACACACACACACACACACACACACACACACACACACACACACACACACACACACACACACACACACACACACACAAACAACCAGCCAGGCCCATGCATCACAGTAATGGTAACGCTAGGGATGCTGGGTAATCGGGTTAGTTATGTCAGGAACGTAAATCAACTCCAATCATCCCTGATCTCCCATTGGTCACTCACCCTCCCTAAACTGTGATGTGAACAAGTGACCCGTGTTCTCTCCGTGTCAGCTACAACAGTACATTCTGACCCCCAGATGCAATTGAAGGGTGAGGTTGTGGTAGGTAAAGATTCTATTCACAATAAGACCTTGTCATGTTTTACTGTCAATAAGGTATCAGCCTGCTGCTTTCACTGATGTCTTTGTGTTCCAATAACATATCTATTACCCGATTCAATCAAACCCTGGATCCAGGTTTTCCAGGAGAAGTCAGCAATAAAAGTCTTCATGCTCAGACAGACAGATAGAAAATCAACTGTACATCATAAACTGTAGAGGAACAATGGCGTTTCCAACTGGAAGCCTGGGGGTCTGTTTAACTGAGGCTCTCGTCAATCTTATATTGACTTGAATTGTACATTTGATTACATGGTAGATAATATGATGTTTGTGATATAAGAGGGTGCCTTCAATAGTATGTGTAATTGTAACCCTACTAGTGCAGATATGACTGTTTATCCTGCTTTGTGTAGCTCTGTCTTTCATCTATCTATAGTGTGTAGATGACAATAGATAGGGATGGGTGTGACACACACACACACCCCGTATCACCTCACATTACGCCTGCCCTCTCTAGCCTCAGGGCAGGGCCTTCATCATACAAGAGAGCATTGATTGGGTTCTACACAGCATTAATACATGGTGTGTGTGTGTCTGTGTTTTGAGAGTGTGTCTGTCAGAGAAAGATTTGGTTAATACACAGTCACAGAATTAATAAATGAGTTATGTTTTTGAATTCATTTGGAAGTTAATTTGGTATTGAGATTGAGTGTCTATGTACTATTGTGTGTATGTGGTGTGTAGTGTACACAGTGTATGTGTGGTGTGTAGTGTACACAGTGTATGTGTGGTGTGTAGTGTACACAGTGTATGTGTTGTGTGTAGTGTACACACTGTATGTGTTGTGTGTAGTGTTCACAGTGTATGTGTTGTGTGTAGTGTTCACAGTGTATGTGGTGTGTAGTGTACACAGGGAGGGGGAAGGGGTAGCCTGGTTGACAGATTCGACTCCTTGTACTCTGTGTCATATGCCAAAGGCACACGACATGAAGTGGATTGTTCGCTGAACAGACTGGCAACCAGGCTAGGGGAAGGATACCAGGAGAGATAGTTTGGGATGGGAAATGAGAGAGGAAGGAAGTGATTGTGTGGGTGTGTGTTGCCTGGAGATGTCCACATGATAGGTTTTAGCTCATGCTGTTTGTAGATCGATGACACTCTAATCTAAAGTCTATATGATGTGATTGATGTACTTCATATTACTTTATATTCCCAGAGACGACTAGTGTGTTAGCTATGCTCAGTACACGCAAGCATGCACACACACACATGCAAATACACACAAACACACACACTGAAAGGAAAGAGCTGATTGGTTTAGCTGTTATTGAACACTGAACCATATCAGGTCATGTTTTCTGGTTGTGTGTGTGGTTTTTGGTTTTACTGTCTTTTGTGGGGAGCAGAAGTCCTCCCAAGGATAGTAAAACAAGGGAAATTAGGAAGAGGCTATTTTAGGCGTATGGGTTAGGTTTCTGGTTAATGTTAAGGTTAGGGTTAGGGGTTAAGGTTAGGGTTAGGGGTTAAGGTTAGGGTTAGGGTTTTAGGAATTAGGTTTCTGGTTAATGTTAGTGTTAGGGTTTTAGGAATTAGGTTTGGGGTTAAGGTTAGGGTTAGGGTTTTAGGAATTAGGTTTCTGGTTAATGTTAGTGTTAGGGTTTTAGGAATTAGGTTTCTGGTTAATGTTAGTGTTAGGGTTAGGGGTTAATGTTAGTGTTAGGGTTTTAGGAATTAGGTTTCTGGTTAATGTTAGTGTTAGGGTTAGGGGTTAATGTTAGTGTTAGGGTTTTAGGAATTAGGTTTCTGGTTAATGTTAGTGTTAGGGTTTTAGGAATTAGGTTTATGGTTAATGTTAGTGTTAGGGTTTTAGGAATTAGGTTTCTGGTTAATGTTAGGGTTAGGGTTTTAGGAATTAGGTTTCTGGTTAATGTTAGTGTTAGGGTTTTAGGAATTAGGTTTCTGGTTAATGTTAGTGTTAGGGTTTTAGGAATTAGGTTTCTGGTTAATGTTAGTGTTAGGGTTTTAGGAATTAGGTTTCTGGTTAATGTTAGGGTTAGGGTTTTAGGAATTAGGTTTCTGGTTAATGTTAGTGTTAGGGTTTTAGGAATTAGGTTTCTGGTTAATGTTAGTGTTAGGGTTTTAGGAATTAGGTTTCTGGTTAATGTTAGTGTTAGGGTTTTAGGAATTAGGTTTCTGGTTAAGGTTAGGGTTAGGGTTTTAGGAATTAGGTTTCTGGTTAATGTTAGTGTTAGGGTTTTAGGAATTAGGTTTCTGGTTAATGTTAGTGTTAGGGTTTTAGGAATTAGGTTTGGGGTTAAGGTTAGGGTTAGGGTTTTAGGAATTAGGTTTCTGTTTAATGTTAGTGTTAGGGTTTTAGGAATTAGGTTTCTGGTTAATGTTAGTGTTAGGGTTTTAGGAATTAGGTTTCTGGTTAATGTTAGTGTTAGGGTTTTAGGAATTAGGTTTCTGGTTAATGTTAGTGTTGGGGTTTTAGGAATTAGGTTTCTGGTTAATGTTAGTGTTAGGGTTTTAGGAATTAGGTTTGGGGTTAAGGTTAGGGTTAGGGTTTTTAAGTTAATTTTAGGTTTTTCTGGTTAATGTTAGTTTAGGGTTTTGGGGTTTCTGGTTAATGGAATTAGGTTTCTGGTTAATGTTAGTGTTAGGGTTTTAGGAATTAGGTTTCTGGTTAATGTTAGTGTTAGGGTTTTAGTTTTAGGAATTAGGTTTCTGGTTAATGTTAGTGTTAGGGTTTTAGGAATTAGGTTTCTGGTTAATGTTAGGGTTAGGGTTTAGGAATTAGGTTTCTGGTTAATGTTAGTGTTAGGGTTTTAGGAATTAGGTTTCTGGTTAATGTTAGTGTTAGGGTTTTAGGAATTAGGTTTCTGGTTAATTTAGGTTAGGGTTTTAGGAATTAGGTTTGGGGTTAATGTTAGTGTTAGGGTTTTAGGAATTAGGTTTCTGGTTAATGTTAGTGTTAGGGTTTTAGGAATTAGGTTTCTGGTTAATGTTAGTGTTAGGGTTTTAGGAATTAGGTTTCTGGTTAATGTTAGTGTTAGGGTTTAGGAATTAGGTTTCTGGTTTTTTTAGGTTTCTGGTTAATGTTAGTGTTAGGGTTTTAGGAATTAGGTTGGTTAATGTTAGGGGGTTTTAGGAATTAGGTTTGGGGTTAATGTTAGGGGTTTTAGGAATTAGGTTTGGTTAATGTTAGTGTTAGGGTTTTAATGGTTTTAGTTAATGTTAGGGTTTTTAGGAATTAGGTTTCTGTTAGGGTTTTAGTTAATGTTAGTGTTAGGGTTTTAGGAATTAGGTTTCTGGTTAATGTTAGTGTTAGGGTTTTAGGAATTAGGTTTCTGGTTAATGTTAGTGTTAGGGTTTTAGGAATTAGGTTTCTGTTAGTTAATGTTTCTGGTTAATGTTAGTGTTATGGTTTTAGGAATTAGGTTTCTGGTTAATGTTAGTGTTAGGGTTTTAGGAATTAGGTTTCTGGTTAATGTTAGTGTTAGGGTTTTAGGAATTAGGTTTCTGGTTAATGTTAGTGTTAGGGTTTTAGGAATTAGGTTTCTGGTTAATGTTAGTGTTAGGGTTTTAGGAATTAGGTTTGGGGTTAAGGTTAGGGTTAGGGGTTAAGGGAAAATAGGATTTTGAATGGAAATCAATTGTTTGGTCCCCACAAGGATAGTAAAACAAACAGGTGGATATGTGTGTCATGAAGCTAACATGATTAGAGGTCATTGCAGAAGGAACCAAGGTCACATATTACAACCTGACAGCCTTTGTTCCACACAAATACTATTATCATGTGTGTGTGTGTATCGGTGTGTGTACGTGTGTATGCGTGTGCATGTGTGTTTTTCAGGAGGATTGGGTGCTTGTAGAACACGAGAGAACGGGTCCTGTGGAGTGATTATTAAACGGTGTTGAATGAGAGAGCGATACATAGAGGAACAACCTCATAATGTAATCCTCTATTCTCCATGTTTGAACTATTAATGACACCTACAGGCTATGTTTTAGTGATGTGCAGTATTTGTTAGTAGCCTCATCTCAAACCCTGTTAATAAGCTTTACTCTCTGTATGCCTGTTGGCCTCAACTGTCCTGATGTCTGTCTCAAAACATTAATCTCTCTCTCTCGCTCTATCGCTCTCTGAAATGTCACGCTGTCTGTGTGTAGGTGAATACAGTGGAAGGTCTCTCTGGGTGCTGGCCCCACCCGGTCTACAGCCGAATTGACAGCATCAACCTACAGTATGTGGTGAGTCCAGCTAACTTAATGGTTAGTCCTGTTAACTTGAACATGTTCATTAAAATCTGTTATCTTTATTTCTATTTGTCTGTGTGTCCAGCAGAGGAGTGTGATCTCAGCCAGCTGTTTAGACACCTGCAGGGACACAAACACACACTCACACACATCCTGGACCCTAGCAACCACCCTGGATACCACCCCTGCAACAACCCCTGCCCTGAGACTGCACCCTGAGTGATGTGCGAGCGCCTCCTGTCTCTGTCCTCTATACGTACTTCGCAAGGTGTATTCACTAGGAACAAATGGAAGCAAAGGGAGCGAAAGGGGGAGGGACATTCCTACATTTCTTCAATAGAAACTCTCGTTTCTGTTTCTAAATGTTTTCCTTTGGACTAAACCCATGAGTTTAGTTTCTGTTGAATAAATATCCCTGATCCTCTTTCTGCTGCTTTAATGACCTGTCTTCTCTCCAAGTAGACCTCTTCACCCTGCTACTACTAGGGATCAAAAGGAACCTTTCAAAGTTTACTAGTAAACTACTAGAATTTTGGTATCTTTCAAGGATTTTATGTAATCTATCACAAGACATCTAGTGGCTCTTTTGGGTACTTCAGATTATCACAGGTGTTAGTAATTATCTCTGGCCCCCTGTTTAGCCTTATCACATGTAAAATATATGAAATAATTAAAGATGATTTTCAACAACAAAAACATTTATGACAAAGCTGTAAAACATTATCCTAAAAACACTGAACAAAAATATAAAAGCAACATGTAAAGTGTTGGTACCATGTTTCATGAGCTGAAATAAAAGATCCCAGATACCATACACACAAAAAGCTCATTGCTCTCCAATTTCTGGCACACATTTGTTTACATCCCTGTTAGTGATCATTTTTCCTTTTCCAAGATAATCCATCTACCTGACAGGTGTGGCAAATAAAAGAAGCTGACTTAACAACGTGATATAAGTGCACCTTGTGCTGGGGACAATAAAAGGCCACTAAAATGTGCAGTTTTGTCATACAACATAATGCCACAAATGTCTCAAGTTTTGAGGAAGCGTGCAATTTGCATGCTGACTGCAGGAATGTCCACAAGAGCTGTTGCCAGATAATTTAATTACATTTCTCTACCGTAAGCCGCCTCCAACGTCATTTTAGAGAATTTTGCAGTACGTCCAACTGGCCTAACAACTGCAATCATGCCACGTCAGCCCAGGACCTTCACATCCGGCTACTTCACCTGCGGGATCGTCTGAGACGAGCCACCCGGACAGCCGATGAAACTGTGGGTTTGTACAACCAAAGAATTTCTGCACAAACTGAAACGTCTCAGGGTAGCTCATCTGCGTGCTCGTTGTCCGCACCAGGTTCTTGACCTGACTGCAGTTCGGCGTTGTAACTGACTTCAGTGGGCAAATGCTCACCTTCGATGGCCACTGGCACACTGGAGAAGTGTGCTCTTCACGGAGGAATCTCGGTTTCAACTGTTCAACTGTTCAACTGGGCAGATGGCAGACAGCATGTGTGGTGTCATGTGGGCAAGCGGTTTGCTGATGCCAACGTTGTGAACAGAGTGCCCCATGGTGGCGATGGGGTTATGGTATGGGCAGGCATTAGCTACGGATAATGAACACAATCACATTTTATCGATGGCAATTTGAATACACAGAGATACCATGATGAGATCCCGAGGCCCATTGTTGTGCCATTTATCAGCCGCCATCACCTCATGTTTCAGCATGATAATGCACTGCTCCATGTCGCAAGGATCTGTACACAATTACTGGAAGCTGAACATGACCCAGTTCTTCCATGGCCTGCATACTCACCAGACGTTACACCCAATGGAGCATGTTTTGGGATGCTCTGGATTAGAGGTCGACCGATTATGATTTTTCAACGCCGATAACGATACCGATTATTGGAGGACCAAAAAAGCTGATAGCGATTAATCGGCCGATTTAAAAAAACAAATTGTAATAATGACAATTACAACAATACTGAATGAACACTTATTTTAACTTAATATAATACATCAATAAAATCTATTTAGCCTCAAGTAAATAATGAAACATGTTCAATTTGGTTTAAATAATACAAAAACAAAGTGTTGGAGAAGAAAGTAAAAGTGCAATATGTGCTATGTAAGAAAGCTAACGTTTCAGTTCCTTGCTCAGAACATGAGAACATATGAAAGCTGGTGGGTCCTTTTAACATGAGTCTTCAATATTCCCAGGTAAGAAGTTTTAGGTTGTAGTTATTATATGAATTATAGGACTATTTATCTCTGTCCCATTTGTATTTCATTAACCTTTGACTATTGGATGTTCTTATAGGCACTTCAGTATTAACAGTGTAACAGTATAGCTTCCGCCCCTCTAGTTAGCACGCGCTAACGAGCCAGCCATTTCACTTCGGTTACACCAGCCTCGTCACGGGAGTTGATAGGCTTGAAGTTATAAACAGCACAAGTAAGAGCTGCTGGAAAAATGCACGAAAGTACTGTTTGAATGAATGTTTACACGCCTGCTTCTGCCTACCACCGCTCAGTCAGATACTTGTATGCTTGTATGCTCAGTCAGATTATATGCAACACGGGACACGTTAGATAATATCTAGTAATATCATCAAACATGTGTAGTTAACTAGTGATTATGATTGATTGTTTTTTATAAGATAAGTTTAATGCTAGTTAGCAACTTACCTTTGCTTACTGCATTCGCGTAACATGCAGTCTCCTTGTGGAGTGCAACGAGAGAGAGGAAGGTCATTATTGTGTTGGACTAGTTAACTGTAAGGTTGCAAGATTGGATCCCCCGAGCTGACAAGGTGAAAATCTGTCGTTCTGCCCCTGAATGAGGCAGTTAACCCACCGTTTCTAGGCCGTCATTGAAAATAAGAATGTGTTCTTAACTGACTTGCCTAGTTAAATAAAGGTAAATCTGCGCCCAAAAATATTGATTTCCGATCGTTATGAAAACTTGAAATCGGGCCCTAATTAATCAGCCATTCCGATTAATCGGTCGACCTCTACTCTGGATCGACGTGTGCGACAGCGTGTTCCAGTTACCGCCAATATATAGCAACTTATACATAATAAGAGGAGTGGGAAAACATTCTACAGACCACAATCAACAGCCTGATCAACTCTATGCGAAGGAGATGTGTCACGCTGCATGAGGCAAATGGTGGTCACACCACTCCACCACCCTTTTTAGAGGTATCTGTGACCAACAGATGCACATCTGTATTCCCAGTCATGTGAAATCCATAGATTAGGGCCTAATGAAACTAATGAATTAATTTTTGTTGACTGATTTCCTTAGTAAAATCTTAGAAATTGTTTGCGTTTATACATTTTTTCAGTGTATAAACCATCAACTTAGTGAATACCATTGGTGTTTAATATGAGGGTTTCAGCATGAAATATAATTTATATATATATATATATTTACACACATATTTATTTTACTATGTCATTATCTATTTGTTGTCAATGTTTTGGTGTCAAACTGGTGCCAGTTGGAAGAGTTTCAGAATCAACTGAATATGTTGCCATTTGTTGATCCGTTGCAAAACATTGTGCTATGGAGTAAAGCGTTTTGCTACGGTGTGCGACTAATGAATACATCCCTGGTTTTACAACAACCCTGTGCAGTGAGTGTTTAGTTCTTTCTCGTTACCAGTGTTTGATTCTTCACTATCACATCATATATACGAGCGTCTTCAGTGTCAGATGTCTGTGTGTCTGTCTGCTCTGGAGTCCTGCTGCACAGACCTACTGCCACTCAGCCTTATAGGACCATACACACCCCAGGTGAAAAAAAAAATATATACAGTGGGGAGAACGAGTATTTGATACACTGACGATTTTGCAGGTTTTCCTACTTACAAAGCATGTAGAGGTCTGAAATTTTTATCATAGGTACACTTCAACAGTGAGAGACGGAATCTAAAACAAAAATCCAGAAAATCACATTGTATGATTTTTAAGTAATTAATTAACATTTTATTGCATGACAAGTTTTTCTTTAAGAAGCACTCCTGTTCTCCACTCATTACCTGTATTAACTGCACCTGTTTGAACTCGTTACCTGTATAAAAGACACCTGTCCACACACTCAATCAAACAGACTCCAACCTCTCCACAATGGCCAAGACCAGGGAGCTGTGTGAGGACATCAGGGATAAAATTGTAGACCTGCACAAGGCTGGGATGGGCTACAGGACAATAGGCAAGCAGCTTGGTGAGAAGGCAACAAATTTTGGCGCAATTATTAGAAAACGGAAGAAGTTCAAGATGACGGTCAATCACCCTCGGTCTGGGGCTCCATGCAAGATCTCACCTCGTGGGGCATCAATGATCACGAGGAAGGTGAGGGATCAGCCCAGAACTACACGGCAGGACCTGGTCAATGACCTGAAGAGAGCTGGGACCACAGTCTCAAAGAAAACCATTAGTAACACACTACGCCGTCATGGATTAAAATCCTGAAGCGCATGCAAGGTCCCTCTGCTCAAGCCAGCGCATGTCCAGGCCCGTCTGAAGTTTGCCAATGACCATCTGGATGATCCAGAGGAGGAATGGGAGAAGGTCATGTGTTCTGATGAGACAAAAATAGAGCTTTTTGGTCTAAACTCCACTCGCCGTGTTTGGAGGAAGAAGAAGGATGAGTACAACCCCAAGAACACCATCCCAACCATGAAGCATGGAGGTGGAAACATCATTATTTGGGGTTGCTTTTCTGCAAAGGGGACAGGATGACTGCACCGTATTGAGGGGAGGATGGATGGGGCCATGTATCGCGAGATCTTGGCCAACAACCTCCTTCCCTCAGTAAGAGCATTGAAGATGGGTCGTGGCTGGGTCTTCCAGCACGACAACGACCCGAAACACACAGCCAGGCAACTAAGGAGTGGCTCCGTAAGAAGCATCTCAAGGTCCTAGAGTGGCCTCGCCAGTCTCCAGACCTGAACCCAATAGAAAATCTTTGGAGGGAGTTGAAGGTTTGTTTTGCCCAGCGACAGACCTGAAACCTGAAGGATCTGGAGAAGGTCTGTATGGAGGAGTGGGCCAAAATCCCTGCTGCAGTGTGTGCAAACATGGTCAAGAACTACAGGAAACGTATGATCTCTGTAATTGCAAACAAAGGTTTCTGGACCAAATATTAAGTTCTGCTTTTCAGATGTATCAAGTACTTATGTCATGCAATAAAATGCAAATAAATTAATTAAAAATCATACAATGTGAATTTCTGGATTTTTGTTTTAGATTCCGTCTCTCACAGTTGAAGTGCACCTATGATAGAAATTACAGACCTCTACATGCTTTGTAAGTGGGAAAACCTGCAAAATCGGCAGTGTATCAAATACTTGTTCTCCTCACTGTATACACACACACGCACGCACACACACACACACACACACACACACACGCACGCACGCACGCACGCACGCACGCACGCACGCACGCACACACACACACACACACACACACACACACACACACACACACACACACACCATGTGTTGTGTATGGCATGGCTCCAGGTAGGCTAGCACACATACACACACACAGTGAGGCACACTTTTGTCTCTGTGTGTGTCAGTTAAAGGCTGTGGAGGCAGAGCTTCAATTCCAAAGGGGGCTGTCCTCTCTGCAGATGAACCAATCCCAGCAGCTCCTTCAGGGTCTAAGATACGCATACAGCCTGTTCCAGAATGAGATCCAACAAAGTGTGGGATCCACTTCAAGGAACATTAGAGTGTGTGTGTGTGTGTGTGTTGTGTATTCTCTCAGAGCTTCTCTCCTGCAACACAATATGATGTGTTGCTGAGTTTGTGTGTGTGTTTTCAGATATCTTCTCTGGTTATGATGCATTGGTTATCTCTGCATCAGAAGCGGCCCTTGGTGACTTCCTGTCAGCGTTTGAGAGGAACCAATCACTGAGAGCCTCTGCAGGCTCTCACACCGTCACAGGAAGAAGGTAACACCATAGAAATTAGAAATTAGAATGGCCACTTTAATAAATGGAACTCTATTCACTGTAATAATGTTTACATGTGTTGCATTACTCATGTCATATGTACTGTATCTACTGTATTCTATTCTACTGTATCTTAGTCTATGCTGCTCTGACATTGCCAGTCCATATATTTATATATTCTTAATTCCATTTCTTTACTTAGATGTGTGTGTATTGGGCATATCTTGTGAAATTTTTAGATATTACGTGTTAGATATTTTAAAAATCCTCTGTGTACAACATGAAACACCAAATAATGCATGCAGAGCAGAATTAGGCCGATACCCGCTTGTTACCAAAATCCAGAAAAGAGACATTAAATTCTACAACCATCTAAAAGGAAGCGATTCCCAAACCTTCCATAACAAAGCCATCACCTACAGAGAGATGAACCTGGAGAAGAGTCCCCTAAGCAAGCTGATCCTGGGGCTCTGTTCATAAACACACCCCACACAGCCCCAGGACAGCAGCACAATTAGACCCAACCAAATCATGAGAAAACAAAAACATAACTACTTGACACATTGGAAAGAATTAACAAATAACAGAGCAAACTAGAATGCTACTTGGCCCTAAACAGAGAGTACACAGTGGCAGATTACCATTGTGACTGATCCAAACTTAAGGAAATATTTGACTATGTACAGACTCAATGAGCATAGCCTTGCTATTGAGAAAGGCCGCTGTAGGCCAACAGATTATGTGCACACTGCCCACAAAATGAGATGGAAACTGAGCTGCACTTCCTAACCTCCTGCCCAATGTATGACCATATTAGAGACACATATTTCCCTCAGATTACACAGACCCACAAAGAATTCGAAAGCAAACCCGATTTTGATCAACTCCCATATCTACTGGGTGAAATTCCACAGTGTGCCATCACATCAGCAAGATTTGTGACCTGTTGCCACAAGAAAAGGGCAACCAGTGAAGAACAAACACCATTGTCAATACAACTCATATTTATGTTTTTTATTTTCCCTTTTGTACTTTAACCATTTGCACAACGTTACAACACTGTATACATAGATAATATGACATTTGTAATATCTTTATTCTTTTGGCACTTCTGTGAGTGTAATGTTTACTGTTCATTTTATTGTTTATTTCACTTTTGTATATTATCTACTTTACTTGCTTTGGCAATGTTAACACATGTTTCCCATGCCAATAAAGCCCCTTGAATTGAATTGAATTGAATATTACTGTACATTCGGAGCTAGAAACACAAGCATTTCGCTACACCCGCAATAACATCTGCTAAACACGTGTATGTGACCTATAAAATGTAATTTGAATAGAAAGGGTGTGTCCAGTAAAGTCAATGCTGGCATAATAGGTGGACCCATGCCAGGAAGTAAAGGCAGGAAGTGTCCCCTTCCATCTGGGCTGTAATTTACAAAACATACATTCCATTGCATGAGCCACATCAGTTAACATAATTTGAATTAACATTCTACATTACCATGGCAATCCAGCATCAGGTTAACCATGGAAGTTATTGCATCACATTACCAGGCAGCCACTGCGAGTGTACCCATGAATTTACTTGTCAATTGCTAGGGTTAGAGCTTCCAAACCCATTCTATTCATTATATTTGTATAGGTAACACCTCATTCTGCGATTCTGTATCTCTCTAACCCTCTTCTAGTCCCATGCTACAGTCTCTATGGATACATAGAACCCCTCACACACACCAAACACAGATGGACAGCATGGTGGGTCCCATCCAGATCTAGTTGCACACACACACACACACACACACACACACACACACACACACACACACACACACACACACACACACACACACACACACACACACACACACACACACACACACACACACACACACACACACACACACACACACACACACACATACACATTCCCTTTTCCCTCCTCCTCCCCCACTAAATCCCTGAAATGTTTCTGATATATCTGTGTTCCATTCCAGCCCTGTGTTCTGAGGCCTCGGCTGTGTGTCTGTGAGTAATCTGTTCTGAGGCCGAGGCTGTGTGTCTGTGAGTCATCTGTTCTGAGGCCGAGGCTGTGTGTCTGTGTGTCATCTGTTCTGAGGCCTAGGCTGTGTGTCTGTGAGTCATCTGTTCTGAGGCCTAGGCTGTGTGTCTGTGAGTCATCTGTTCTGAGGCCGAGGCTGTGTGTCTGTGAGTCATCTGTTCTGAGGCCGAGGCTGTGTGTCTGTGAGTCATCTGTTCTGAGGCTGAGGCTGTGTGTCTGTGAGTCATCTGTTCTGAGGCCGAGGCTGTGTGTCTGTGAGTCATCTGTTCTGAGGCCTAGGCTGTGTGTCTGTGTGTCATCTGTTCTGAGGCCTAGGCTGTGTGTCTGTGAGTCATCTGTTCTGAGGCCTAGGCTGTGTGTCTGTGTGTCATCTGTTCTGAGGCCTAGGCTGTGTGTCTGTGAGTCATCTGTTCTGAGGCCGAGGCTGTGTGTCTGTGAGTCATCTGTTCTGAGGCCGAGGCTGTGTGTCTGTGTGTCATCTGTTCTGAGGCCGAGGCTGTGTGTCTGTGAGTAATCTGTTCTGAGGCCTAGGCTGTGTGTCTGTGTGTCATCTGTTCTGAGGCCTAGGCTGTGTGTCTGTGAGTAATCTGTTCTGAGGCCTAGGCTGTGTGTCTGTGTGTCATCTGTTCTGAGGCCGAGGCTGTGTGTCTGTGAGTAATCTGTTCTGAGGCCTAGGCTGTGTGTCTGTGTGTCATCTGTTCTGAGGCCTAGGCTGTGTGTCTGTGAGTCATCTGTTCTGAGGCCTAGGCTGTGTGTCTGTGTGTCATCTGTTCTGAGGCCGAGGCTGTGTGTCTGTGAGTAATCTGTTCTGAGGCCTAGGCTGTGTGTCTGTGTGTCATCTGTTCTGAGGCCTAGGCTGTGTGTCTGTGAGTCATCTGTTCTGAGGCCGAGGCTGTGTGTCTGTGAGTCATCTGTTCTGAGGCCGAGGCTGTGTGTCTGTGAGTCATCTGTTCTGAGGCCGAGGCTGTGTGTCTGTGAGTCATCTGTTCTGAGGCCGAGGCTGTGTGTCTGTGAGTCATCTGTTCTGAGGCCTAGGCTAAGGTCTGTGAGTCATCTGTTCTGAGGCCGAGGCTGTGTGTCTGTGAGTCATCTGTTCTGAGGCCGAGGCTGTGTGTCTGTGAGTCATCTGTTCTGAGGCCGAGGCTAAGGTCTGTGAGTCATCTGTTCTGAGGCCTAGGCTGTGTGTGTGTGTGCCTGTGCGTGTGTGTGCGTGTGCGTGTGTGTGTGTGTGTGAGTGAGCTGTGTTAAGGGACTGGCTAAGGGCTATATGAGCAGTGTCTCTGGTGGCAATGTGAAGTGTTTAGTTATGCTCATCTGTTACTTCACTATAAACCCTTGGCAGCTCTCACACTTTACTGCCAACCATAGTACACATCTTTTGTGTGTGTGTTTGTTTGGGTGTAGGTGAGGAGGCGTTGGCTCAGTGTGGGAGGAACTTCCTGCTTGTTGCTGATATGCTAAGGAAGGAGTGGGAAGAGCAGAGGGACAGCGGAGCTGTGTGACATACAGGTGGCATTAGCATCAGCCCAGACCAGCCTGGATACACTCAGGAGGGAGAGAAGTCACACACACACTCCTGACACACACACACCTGACACAAACATACTAGCCCTTGCCCAGTATGTAAGAAGTGATGCAGTCTCAAAATCCCCTCTGTCAACCCTATCCAATCACAGCCTTCCTCATAGAGCTCTGTTCAATTAGAACACTCCTCACAGGGCTCTGTCCAATGAGGGCGCAGGTCTTTCTGATGTGACATCCGGGATCTCTGAGCTCTCTGTCTCCAAGCAGCCCTCTGTCACCCAGAGGCAAGCCAATCAGAGGGCAGAGAGGAGCAAGGGACTGTCCAGACCTCCCTGGCAGAGCTGACTAATGCATCATCACTGGCTGGCTGGATTCCAATTTTCCAATTATTTTCTTCTTGAAGTGTGTACTCGTTCACTACCCCTTATAGAGGTAAAACATTTAGAGAAGAGAGAGAGAAAGAGAAAAACAGGTAAGTTCTTTCTTTCTTTCTTTCTTTCTTTCTTTCTTTCTTTCTTTCATCTCTCTCGTCATGTATAAAAGAGCCTTTATCCTCTTCTCTCTCTCTCGTCACGTTTAAAAGAGCCTTTATCCTCTTCTCTCTCTCGTCACGTTTAAAAGAGCCTTTATCCTCTTCTCTCTCTCTCGTCACGTTTAAAAGAGCCTTTATCCTCTTCTCTCTCTCTCCTTCACGTTTAAAACAGCCTTTATCCTCTTCTCTCTCTCTCCTCACGTTTAAAAGAGCCTTTATCATTCTCTCTCTCGTCACGTTTAAAAGAGCCTTTATCCTCTTCTCTCTCTCTCTCCTCACGTTTAAAAGAGCCTTTATCCTTCTCTCTCTCGTCACGTTTAAAAGAGCCTTTATCCTCTTCTCTCTCTCCTCACGTTTAAAAGAGCCTTTATCCTCTTCTCTCTCTCTCTCCTCACGTTTAAAAGAGCCTTTATCCATTTCTCTCTCTCGTCACGTTTAAAAAAGCCTTTATCATTCTCTCTCTCGTCACGTTTAAAAGAGCCTTTATCATTCTCTCTCTCCTCACGTTTAAAAGAGCCTTTATCCTCTTCTCTCTCTCTCTCCTCACGTTTAAAAGAGCCTTTATCCTTTTCTCTCTCTCGTCACGTTTAAAAAAGCCTTTATCATTCTCTCTCTCGTCACGTTTAAAAGAGCCTTTATCATTCTCTCTCTCCTCACGTTTAAAAGAGCCTTTATCCTCTTCTCTCTCTCGTCATGTTTAAAAGAGCCTTTATCCTCTTCTCTCTCTCGTCATGTTTAAAAGAGCCTTTATCCTCTTCTCTCTCTCTCCTCACGTTTAAAAGAGCATTTATCCTCTTCTCTCTCTCGTCATGTTTAAAAGAGCCTTTATCCTCTTCTCTCTCTCCTCACGTTTAAAAGAGCCTTTATCCTCTTCTCTCTCTCGTCATGTTTAAAAGAGCCTTTATCATTCTCTCTCTCGTCACGTTTAAAAGAGCCTTTATCCTCTTCTCTCTCTCGTCACGTTTAAAAGAGCCTTTATCCTCTTCTCTCTCTCGTCATGTTTAAAAGAGCCTTTATCCTCTTCTCTCTCTCTCCTCACGTTTAAAAGAGCCTTTATCCTCTTCTCTCTCTCGTCATGTTTAAAAGAGCTTTTATCCTCTTCTCTATCTCTCCTCACGTTTAAAAGAGCCTTTATCCTCTTCTCTCTCTCGTCATGTTTAAAAGAGCCTTTATCATTCTCTCTCTCGTCACGTTTAAAAGAGCCTTTATCATTCTCTCTCTCGTCACATTTAAAAGAGCCTTTATCCTCTTCTCTCTCTCGTCACATTTAAAAGAGCCTTTATCCTCTTCTAACATCACGTTTAAAAATAGTCTTTATCCTCTGCTGTCTCATGAATTACAAATGACAGGCACCTCTCTCTCTCTCTCTCTCTCTCTCTCTCTCTCTCTCTCTCTCTCTCTCTCTCTCTCTCTCTCTCTCTCCCCTCCTTTGCTCCCCACATCTCCTCTCTCTCTGTCTCTATCCCTCGCTCTCTGCCTCTATCCCTCTATCCCTGGCTCTCTGCCTCTATCCCTCGCTCTCTGCCTCTATCCCTCGCTCTATGCCCCTATTGCTCTATCCCTCGCTCTCTGCCTCTATCCCTCTATCCCTCGCTCTGCCACTATCCCTCTATCCCTCGCTCTCTGCCTCTATCCCTCTATCCCTCTATCCCTCGCTCTCTGTCTCTATCCCTCTTTCTCTTTCTCTATCCCTCTATCCCTCGCTCTCTGCCTCTATCCCTCTATCCCTCGCTCTCTGGCTCTATCCCTCTCTCTGCCTCTATCCCTCTATCCCTCACTCTCTGCCTCTATCCCTGGCTCTCTGACTCTATCCCACGCTCTCTGCCTCTATCCCTCTATCCCTCTCTATCTGACTCTATCCCTCTATCCCTCGTTCTCTGCCTCTATCCCTCGCTCTCTACCTCTATCTCTCGCTCTCAGCCTCTATCTCTCTATCCCTCACTCTCTGCCTCTGTCCCTCTCTCTCTGCCTCTATCCCTCTCTCTATCCCTCTATCTCTATCCCTCTCTCTCTGCCTCTATCACTCTCTCTTTGCCTCTATCCCTCTCTCTCTGCCTCTATCTCTATCCCTCTCTCTCTGCCTCTATCACTCTCTCTTTGCCTCTATCCCTCTCTCTCTGCCTCTATCCTCTATCCCTCGCTCTCTGCCTCTATCCCTCTCTCTTTGCCTCTATCCCTCTATCCCTCGCTCTCTGCCTCTATCCCTCTATCCTTCGCTCTCTGCCTCTGTCCCTCTCTCTCTGCCTCTATCCCTCTCTCTGCCTCTATCCCTCTATACCTCGCTCTCTGCCTCTATCCCTCGCTCTCTGCCTCTATCCCTCTATCCCTCGCTCTCTACCTCTATCTCTCGCTCTCTGCCTCTATCTCTCTATCCCTCGCTCTCTGCCTCTATCCCTCTCTCTTTGCCTCTATCCCTCTATCCCTCGCTCTCTGCCTCTATCCCTGTATCCTTCGCTCTCTGCTTCTATCCCTCTCTCTGCCTCTATCCCTCTATCCCTCGCTCTCTGCCTCTATCCTTCTCTCTGCCTCTATCCCTCTATCCCTCTCTCTCTGCCTCTATCCCTCTATCCCTCTCTCTTTGCCTCTATCCCTCTATGCCTCGCTCTCTGCCTCTATCCCTCTATCCTTCGCTCTCTGCCTCTGTCCCTCTCTCTCTGCCTCTATCCCTCTATCCCTCGCTCTCTGCCTCTATCCCTCTCTCTGCCTCTATCCCTCTATACCTCGCTCTCTGCCTCTATCCCTCTCTCTCTGCCTCTATCCCTCTATCCCTCGCTCTCTGCCTCTATCCCTCGCTCTCTGCCTCTATCCCTCTATCCCTCGCTCTCTAACTCTATCTCTCTCTTTGCCTCTATCCCTCTATCCCTCGCTCTCTGCCTCTATCCCTGTATCCTTCGCTCTCTGCTTCTATCCCTCTCTCTGCCTCTATCCCTCTATCCCTCGCTCTCTGCCTCTATCCTTCTCTCTGCCTCTATCCCTCTATCCCTCTCTCTCTGCCTCTATCCCTCTATCCCTCGCTCTCTGCTTCTATCCCTCTCTCT